>NC_056727.1:359328455-359435955 GCF_019279795.1 Protopterus annectens | reverse complement strand
CATGAAACTCCACAGCTGGATGAATAAAATGCTGCTAAAAGTATGTGTGCAACTTGAAAGGTTGCTGAGAGTTTGTAAGATGTTTACAAAATATTACAAATTTATTGCTGCTGTGTTTGCTGTGACTCATAGCATCCATTTTAACACCCTGAACTTAAAGAATACTAACACTACAAAATCATTTGTGCTGAAGAGTTTGCCATTTACCCTTATGGTTACAGAGATATGAAACATTTGTTTGAAATGTTAGGTCATAATTTGATTTCTATCAAAAAACATAGATACCGACAACTGGAAGTGCAAACTTCCAGGGCTCCACTGAAGGGAATGTGTTAAAAGTCCTGTATGGGTCAATGTTATTCTGAAATATGTAGTGACATTAAGAAAGAAAAACAGTCACTTATTTTCGTCATCTTTCTATCCAGTCCCCAGAAACGTGAGAGTGACCCTTTACATTCATTCCCCGTCCCATGGCATCTAAGAATACAATGAGAGGAGGTGAGAGATGGGAAGAAAGTCATAATCTTGTGAGATTAGGAGGTGTTTTACATGTTCTCCTTCCTATGGTGTTTCATGCACATTCAAATGATAAAGGGCCTGCGATGTTGCAGTGCTATCCCAGTGGTGTCAAGTATGCGTCACAAAACACACACACACACACACACACATATGTATATCTATATATACATATATATATATATATATATATATATATATATATATATATATATATATATATATATATACATATATACATACAATCAATCCAGATTTAATCATATGCATTAGCCAAAAAGTAAAACCTATCCTATCACATTCTACTCTGGACTATGCTCCTAACTGCCACTAGATGGCTGTTATTTGGTGGGCGTAAATCATGTCCCTACTCCTAGAATGGGTGAGTCAACCTCGGTCTCTCTTTCCCACCCCAATGGCCAACTCCATCAACCTTGGTTGGGTTCCTGAGGTAGCAGCCAGAACACTCTCACATATATCTATCTATCTATCTATATATATATATATATATATATATATCTATATATATATATATATATATATTTATATATTTACATATATATATTTACATATATATTTACATATATATATATATATATATATATATACACACATACACACACACACACACACACACACACACACACACACACACACGTGTGTGTGCTGCATGTGTGTATGTGTAGATATATACATATATAAATATATATATATATATATATATATATATATATATATATAAATATATATAGACAGATACACCTCCATCTTCTTCTTCCGGCTTTTCCCGGTTAGGGGTCGCCACAGCAGATCACCTGTCCGCTCATTATTGGCAATAGAGTTTTATGGTGTCGAGTTGCCAGCCTGGTGACCAACCTTCCACAGAAGGCACACACACGCATGCACTAACACTTAGGGCCAATTTAGAGTGTTCAATCCATCTACAACATGTCTTTGGGATGTGGTAGGAAACCGGAGCACCCGGAGGAAACCCACGCAACCACAGGGAGGACATGCAGACTCCACACAGAAGGCACCCCAGCCGAGAATCGAACCGGAGAACCTCTTGCTGTGATGTGGCAACGCTAACCCGCTGCACCACTATGGCCGCCCATATAGATACACATCCATATGCACACACAAATATAGACATAGAGTGAGAGAATGAAAAAGAGAGTGCACGCACAGAGGAATATTTTGTGTGTGTGTGTGTGTGTGTGTGTGTGTGTGTGTGTGTGTGTGTGTGTGTGTGTATAACTGTGTACTACACCAGTAATGCATTGGGGTTATGTTAATGATGTAAACAATCTGTGAAGCATAGAAAACAATTCTCCCCCATATAACTTTCCACTAATCCCTCATTCAAAATACCTAGGGAATGGTGCAGTGACTGCCATGGTACCTTCAGAGCTGCAAAGTGCATCTAAGATGTTGACCACATACTTAAAAAGGAAAATGCAGAACATCAGGAACAGAAGTCATCGGTGATGTGTCAAAAATTTAATGTTATTTGATGCCAAGCTTGCACAAACATATGTTAATTTGTGCTGGGAAGATTTAGCATGCTGTGTGCAAAAAGGTACAGAAAGTTAGAGCAGTGTGGCATCATTAAGGATGAAATAGTGCTAAAAATGTTAAAACTAAACTGGGTGCTTGGTTGGGTGAACATCAGAAGATGAGAAATTAGGGAAAGCAGTAAAAGACTTCCTTCAAATAAACAAGAATAAAGTACTATGAAATTTGAGTGGGTACAGATATCACAGCATTTTTCTGTGGACTATTTCATAGAGAAGTCACAGTGAGAAATTATAGACACAGAACACTGATTTGAAATTAATCACAGTAATTACTGCAAGAAGGATGTAGGAAGATGTCTGCCCCCAAAAGACGGCCGTCTCACACAGAAGGATCAGTGAACAATAAATTTAAAGAGATCCAGAAAAGAAAAAAAAACATGAGTCATGTCTTGAAGACAACCAAATATGATATGAGTAGTTATTCTAGATGGCTGTATGCAAAGTGTTAATGGATCCAGTACCACTAGGGAAATGGCTTGAACCTAGTCTGCCTCTCTTATAACTCTTTTAAAACAGGTCAGGCTTTTCCATCAGACATTGCATACTCATTTATGTAATTATTAGTTGAAAGCTTTTGGTTCATCTTGACCCAAATGTATTTATTTGGTGTCATACTCAATGATTCATCAAGAAGCACTGTACTAGGGGAACAACTCTAATAAATATAGCTGATTTTCATGGAAGCATATTTAGCTTACTACTTTGCTAAATAGATAAGTTAACTGGACATCAATGACTTCTTTTTCAGCCACAACCTGGGCCATACAGGCAAGGGTAAATACAATAAATATGGACAGTTTAGAGTACCCAGTTAGCCAATAAGATTTTAAGAGGTGAGCAGAAACTGGAATAAATGCAAGCAGGCACATAGAGATCATTTGCAAACATCACACAGACAATAAGCAGAAGGTCATAAATGAACCCTAATTCTTGGAGCTATAAGGCATAGATCTTAACCGCTAATGAACCGTGATGCACATATGAACTATACTTACGCAATAAAAACTCAAGAGATAACAATAAGCATATAAAATGTGGAGAGCAAAAGAAAGAACACAAATTCAAATGTATTAACAAATACACCACAAAGTTAAGCATATAAGCATAAATCAGAATTGTGGAACATGAAATAAACTGAGAAAATAGTAGTACACTGGAAAAAGGCAGAGGAACTTTGATGGGATAAATGTATGCAGATATGACAAAATGGAGTAAAAGACCAGCAGGTGTTCAGGAAATACAAACCTTAGATTACTAGACAGAAACAGAGGCTTTGAAAAGTTGACAAATGAAAACATACAGAAAACAGCAATGGCAAAAAAGCCATTAAGGTGTAATGGAAATTATAACTGGGGATATGAGGCTAGAAATGTGATCGGAAGGATAGCTAGTGGAAGAAGGGCAGACAGAGTATAACTGAGAAGCAAGGAGTGACAGAGGGCAGGAAATTACAAATGAGCAAATGGCAAGGAGAGATGCACATAGTTACTCACAACACAGCAAACAGACAGAAAAGGGCACAAGAAAAGGTGGTTTACATCAAATGACATCTCATTACATAGCTGAGAAAGGTTCCAAAAGTCTTTTAGCTTTACTTATAAACTGAAAGAGGAGAAATAGAGCTAGAGTGGGTGGGTACAATGGTGGAAGGTGGAAGAATCATTGGATGAGTGGAAGGAAGAACTACTAAGCTGGAAGATGAGAAATCAAACAACAATGAAGCTTTAAGTCTAATACAATGAACAAGACATGCTCTACAAAGAGTGGAAGTGAAAATAAGGAAAAGATACAGAGCTAAACTTGTATTCAACAGCATAACGTAGCTGCAGATATAAGGAAACTAAGTATAGATGAGCAGCAGTAACATTCTGATGGAAGTTGGAGATTTTCAGGTAGAGCATTACTTTCCCTAAATATCATAACGAGAGAGTTTGCTTTAACTAAGAAGTCATACAACTGGCAGAAGATATGGATGACCTGGACAGTTTCAGACATTTTATAAGGATTACCCAATGTACTTTAGACTGCCATGAACTTCCATGAGAAGGCAGGAAGTAAAGCAATAATGCTTGGAAATCCTAGCTTTTGTGACCTATTGGCCTGAAGACAAGGTGTGAATCTGTGTGTTTCTGATCCAGGTTCAAGGACTGATATGATAGTCTAGAATGGTCAACTGAAGAGCTGGAGGAAGGATGTGGAGCTTACGTTTGTCTGACTGATCTCTGTTAGAGACCAGGGAACTTGCAGGCTGCAACCTGTAGTATTGACAGGACATCTTGTGTATGATACACTGATCAGATGACATTTTGGCATGCTGCACCCTCTGTTCATAGGTTCATAGGTTCATAGATTCATACTAGGCTATCTGCCCTAGGGCATTTATAAGCCTATCCAGAGTGTATTTGGCTTTCGCCACCCATTTTAAATTAATATTGCTATGCCTTTTTTTGAGGTTAGTATACTGTGCCTCTGTCTAACAGTGACACAGAAGTGATAGCCGGGGTAAATCTACGATCTCCCATCCACTCATCAAGAGTCCTCTTGAAGAGAGTCGATGTGGGACTCTGCCTAACCTGGACTGGGATTTTATTCCAGAGTGAAGGGAGCCTCTGGGTTATGAATCTGTCCCACCAGCATGTCCTATTTATTTCAGTGCTGAGGGTCAAGTCTTTCGAGCACGTAGCTCGATGGGATTTGGATTTTCTGAGGTGCAGCATGTCCATTAATTCCGGGATGGACATGGCTTTATACGTCAGCCACAGATCGCCTCTGAGCAGGCGGTATGCCACTGAGTAGAGCTGGAGTTTCTTTAACCGGGTAGCATATGGCATCTGTTAGAGCCCTTTGATCCTCTTGGTGAGGTACTTTTGGGGTCTTTCCAGTTGCTGCAGGTGTCTGGTAAGGTACATCCCAAAAGGGGCATTGTACTCAATTATGGGCCTGATGAGGGATAAGTAAAGAGGTACGATGACCTCCCCTGATCTAGATGTGAATCCCTTCATGATTAGGTGAGCTATATAAAATGTTTTTCTAACCACTTTGGCCATGTGGTTGTCAAATGAGAGATTGCTATCAACTTGGGCCCCCAGGTCCCTAATGACTTCTTCTGTAATTAATGGATTACCACCTATGTGGTAATTTGTGGGCACTTTGTTTTTGCCAAAGGGGATGACTATACACTTTTTGGCATTTAGCTTGAGGCCATGGCTCTGGCACCAGTTGTCTGTTTCTATGAGGCCCTTTTGGAGGATGCTTGTGTCGGCTGGAGAGTTGATTATGGCACCCAGTTTGCAGTCATCTACGAACTTGGTCAGCCACAGTCCTTCCGTGTTGGCCTGTATCACCGAGAAATATATACCGAACAAGAGAGGTCCCAGGACTGAGCCTTGTGGGACGCCACTTGTAACTGGTTTGGAGTCTGACATGGCTCCAGCAATTCTAGCCATGTGGGTTCTGTCCTTGAGCCAGTTTGCAACCCATCTAGTGATATAGGGGTTTATATTTAAGCTGGTGAGCTTATCTATAATGCCCGAGTGGGGTATTGTATCGAAGGCTTTTGCGGGGTCCAGGTAGGCTGTGTGGACCACCTTCCCCTCGTCAATGGCCTTGGTGACTGTTTCAAAGAAATCGACCAGGTTTAAGAGGCAGGATCTGCCCTTAACAAAGCCAAACTGGGTAGGATCCAGTGTCTGTAGGTCCCCAATATCTTTATTTATGAGGTCCATGATGATCCTTTCCATAGCTTTGCAGACCAAGCTAGTCAGGCTTATGGGGCGATAGTTTCCGGGATCTGTTGAGGCACCACCTTTGTGGAGAGGGACCACTGTTGCTGTACGCCACTCTTTGGGTACATATCCTGTAGTAAGGCTAAGATTGAACAGTAGTTTTATGGCTGGGTTTAGCTCTTCTTGGAGTTCATGTAGGACGCAGCCTGGGACACCATCTGGTCCCATTGATGCTGTGTTTTTTGCTTTGGAGAGGGCGGCTCTTACCTGAGCATCTGAGATGTCAGGGGGGCAGCACTCTGTTGGGATAGATATTTGCCCTTTTGGTGGGGAGAGGGGGGGGGGAGAAGTTTGCAATGAACCTGTCAGCTAGGATGTTGGCAATGTCTGTGGGCTCGGTGTATTTTTTGTCATTTCGGACTAATTCTGAGCATATCTGGGAATTCCCACCCAGGTTCCTAACATAACTAAAGAAAGCCTTGTGATTATCCTTAGTGTCCTGTGCAATTATTCTCTCGAAGCTGGCCTTAGACGATTTTATGAGTGCCTGTAGTTTTTTGCTAATACTGATCAGAGATGCCTTCCCTTTTTGGGATTTGGTTCTATTATGTAGTAGCTTCCTCCTTCTATTGTATAGTTTGTTTATGGCTGGGGTCCACCAGACAGGATGTTTGCCTTTGGAGGATTGGGTCTTGGTTTTATTTGGGATTGCATGATCCATGCATTCCTGAAGGTGTTCATAGAATGTGTTTATAAAGGATTCTGCGGTCTGGGCCGTATTTTCCACAGGCCCGGGGGCTTTGAAGGATTTCGCCTCGGTTTTGAGGCATGTGAAATTTGCTTTAGAGAAGTTTTTCACTGTGGTTTTCTGGGCAGGGAGTGGGGTCGGGATATGAGTATTCAGTGAGATTAGTTTACGGTCTGATCTTACCAGTGAGGGATACACTTCTGGTCTAGAGCATAGTGTCCCCATGTTGGTGATGATCAGGTCCAGTATGTTTTCCCCTCTTGTGGGAGTGGTAACAAGTTGTTCCATAGCATTTGAGTTTATAGACTCTAGGAACCTTTGGGCTAGGGTGTTGGAGCTAGAGTAATGCTCCCAGTCTATGTTTGGGTAGTTGCAGTCGCCCAATATAATGGTGTTTGGAGAGACCTTCATATTTTCCAGTATTCTCAGGAAGGCCAAGTGGGGTTCCTGTGTTTGGGAGGGTGGTCTGTAGCAGGCTATAAACTGGAAGGCAGTTTTACCCACAGTTAGTTGCACATGGATAGTCTCTGATGCTTCGTGCTGTGCCACCAACCTGGAGGTGTGGGTATCTTTGACGAATATTGATACTCCCCCTCCTTTTGTGGTTCGGTCCAAGTTTTGGGGCCGAAAAGCATGGCATGAGGTATAACCTGGTAGTGCTGGGGTGCTCTCGGGAGCCTTGAACCAGGTTTCTGTTACTGCACAGATATCGATGTTCTCCATGCTAAGGAGAGTTTCAAGTGCGTGCATCTTGAGGTTTAGACTTCTGGCGTTGAGTAGCATTACTCTTAGTTTCTTATCCCTTGTGATACCTATGGAGGTGGGTTTGTCTTTTGAGCTTTGCTTAAAAAAGGCACTATGGGGGTAGCAAGAGCCTTTGCCAATATCCGAAAGCCCAGGGGTGACAGGTGCAAGCCGTCCCTAATGAAGCATCGTGGCTTGTCGAGCATGCCATCCCAGGCTGACAGGCATTGGATCCCCTTTGAATGACACCAACACTTAAGTCAATTGTTGAAATTGATCATCTTGTCTTCATATTGTGGCATCATTCTTGGTGAGGGTAAGATGCTACTCAAGGTCAGGGTCATACCGGCCTGGGCTACATGCTCAGAGAGCTCCTCTATGTCTCTTTTCATGTAGTCCAGGGAGGTACGTCTCAGGTCATTCACACCAGCATGGACAATGACTGAGTCATATTTGTACTTGCCTTGTAGTGACCTGAGTGCTTGTGTTATGTGGCGGATCCGACAGGCAGCTCACCGTGACCTTCTCCTTGTTCAGCCTGGTGAACGGGACGTCAGTGTGCCTGACGATAGAGTCACCTATTACAAGTGTATCAGGTGTGTTGTTTAGCCTTAAGGGCTGTGACTGCTCAGCACACTGGCTTTGTGAGCTATGTGTTGCACGTGTTTTGTTTTGGGGTAGCGGTTGCTTGGGTGTCTGCTTTGGAGGTCTCTGCTGCTTAGGCAGATTTTTATTTAGAGCCTCCGAGTATGTTTTTGTGTGTTTATGTGTTTGGTTTGTTGTCGTGGTAGGTCTATGTGAGACTGGAATTGTAGTGAGTGTGGTTTCCTTCTCCTCCTGACTGGTTACGCCAGTACTGAGTTGAGAGAGCTTAGCCTCCAGTTTGGCTATATGGTTGCATCTCTCACATGTGTTGGAATTTTTTGGGAGGAGGAGAGGGTTGTCTGTGTACATGAGGCAGTTGTAACATTGCCTCAAGATTCCCAGATTCACCAGCTGGACCTTAGAGGAGATTGACAACTGACCTTTGGACATGCTAGAATAGTATTGAGAATTCCTTTATAATTGAAAAAAAGGGCCAATGGGGAGCAAGGTACTCAAGGGGAGTTTGTGAGGGTGTAGTGCTTTTAATTTTTTAGAGCTGACTTATATAATTGCTTTAGTGAGCAAGTGCCAGGTAACTTAAATGCAATGTGTTACAGGTAACTTAAATGCAAAAAAAACAAACAGTAACTTTCTTTCAAGTGAAACAAAGAAATAAGTACAGTAAGCAATGCAGATATCACTAGGGATCCACAGAAGTGCTAAAAGGCCGCGTTTTAGGTGGAAGTAGCGTTTCAGGGAAATAAACAAACAACAAGCATACAAATAAAGCTAGATTCAGCAGGCCTGGATCTAGTCTATGCTACAGCAAACACGGTGTACCAATTTCAGTAAGAAACAGTTAGAATATGCAGGCACTATAAGCCTTTAACCAGAAATTCCCTGCTCAGAAGGGCAGAGTCCAGCCTCTCCTCCCACAAGAGTGCAGACCGCAATCCTTCTTAATGTAAAATAACTGGCCTGAATCCCAAGTGCTTAAACCAGAACCAATACACTTTTAGAATAACAGACACTGAGCTCTCAATCAGCAGTTCCCAACTTAGAAGGATGTAAGCTACCTGTCCTGCCACCACAGTGCAGGCCACAAACCTTCCTAATGTAAAACAACTGGTCTGAAGCCCAAGTGCTTAATCCAAAAGACTTAGAAATGATAGCTACACTTTAATCAAGTTACTACCAGCAGTAATAAATACAACTGAATACTTTAAAGAATGCCTGGATTAGTGCTCAAGTTATACAAACAAAGCTAGAATCAGCAGGCCTGGATCTAGTCTATGCTACAGCAAATGAGGTGTACCAATTTCAGTAAGAAGCAGTTCAAATATGCAGGCACTATAAGCTTTAACCAGAAATTCCCAGCTCAGAAGGACAGAGTCCAGCCTCTCCTCCCACAAGAGTGCAGAACACGAACCCTCTTAATGTAAAATAACTGGCCTCAAGCCCAAGTGCTTAAACCAGAATTAATACACTTTTAGAATAACAGACACTGAGCCCTCAATCAGCAGTTCCCAACTTAAAGGATGTAAGCTACCTGTTCTGCCACTACAGTGCAGACCACAAACCTTCCTAATGTAAAACTGGTCTGAAGCCCAGGTGCTTAAACTAAAAGGCTTAGAATGAGTTACACCAAGCAGTAATAAATACAATTGTAGTCCAGGAGACCTCAGTCAGCCAATGGCCTCAAACAATTCTCTCTCACTGAAATGCCTGATGGCTTTGGCTAAAACAAAATGTACCTGAATTATGTGCTCAGACACACAGCCTCCACAAACACTAGGCCCAAATACAAGCCTGAATATGGAAATGCTACAAATATCCCCACTACTTAGAACAAACTGCAGAAATGTTACTCACAGCTGAAAAGCAGCAGTGAGCCTTTAAATGAAAGTTTTAAACAGCTAAAGGAGCCACTAGAAAAAAGAGTTTAACTGCAACAAGTTATCATAAACAAACAACCCAACAGATGCTTAATAAGAGTGGACAATTTCCAGTTAATACCTCACACACAGTGAAACTAGCTAGAAAAAATACACAGTACACAAAGTGCTATAAACAACAAAGAAATAAAGAACAAAATAAACAAAAAAACAGGATACTTAATGTTATATATTGTAGCTCCGAGTTTGCTGAGTGTCCTTCCTTCATTAGCTCACTGTAAAATGGCTGAACACTCACAACTGAGCTTCTTAGGTAACAGAAAGTTGAAACCTGAGACAGCTTTTAAGAAAGAAATCTCAAAAGAACCAATGAGGTGCTTAGTCTAAGCTGTAGTCCAGGAGACCTCAGTCAGCCAATGACCTCAAACAATTCTCTCTCACTGAAATGCCTGATGGCTTTGGCTAAAACAAGATGACCCTGAATTATGTGCTCAGACACACAGCCTCCACAAACACTAGGCCCAAATACAAGCCTGAATATGGAAATGCTACAAATATCCCCACTACTTAGAACAAACTGCAGAAATGTTACTCACAGCTGAAAAGCAGCAGTGAGCCTTTAAATGAAAGTTTTAAACAGCTAAAGGAGCCACTAGAAAATAAGAGTTTAACTGCAACAAGTTATCATAAACAAACAACCCAACAGATGCTTAATAAGAGTGGACAATTTCCAGTTAATACCTCACACACAGTGAAACTAGCTAGAAAAAATACACAGTACACAAAGTGCTATAAACAACAAAGAAATAAAGAACAAAATAAACAAAAAGCAGGATACTTAATGTTATATATTGTAGCTCCGAGTTTGCTGAGTGTCCTTCCTTCGATTAGCTCACTGTAAAATGGCTGAACACTCACAACTGAGCTTCTTAGGTAACAGAAAGTTGAAACCTGAGACAGCTTTTAAGAAAGAAATCTCAAAAGAACCAATGAGGTGCTTAGTCTAAGCTGTAGTCCAGGAGACCTCAGTCAGCCAATGACCTCAAACAATTCTCTCACTGAAATGCCTGATGGCTTTGGCTAAAACAAGATGTCCCTGAATTATGTGCTCAGACACACAGCCTCCACAAACACTAGGCCCAAATACAAGCCTGAATATGGAAATGCTACAAATATCCCCACTACTTAGAACAAACTGCAGAAATGTTACTCACAGCTGAAAAGCAGCAGTGAGCCTTTAAATGAAAGTTTTAAACAGCTAAAGGAGCCACTAGAAAAAAGAGTTTAACTGCAGCAAGTTATCATAAACAAACAACCCAACAGATGCTTAATAAGAGTGGACAATTTCCAGTTAATACCTCACACACAGTGAAACTAGCTACAAAAATACACAGTACACAAAGTGCTATAAAAAACAAAGAAATAAAGAACAAAATAAACAAAAAACAGGATAGTTAATGTTATATACTGAAGCTCCGAGTTTGCTGAGTGTCCTTCCTTCGATTAGCTCACTGTAAAATGGCTGAACACTCACAACTGAGCTTCTTAGGTAACAGAAAGTTGAAACCTGAGACAGCTTTTAAGAAAGAAATCTCAAAAGAACCAATGAGGTGCTTAGTCTAAGCTGTAGTCCAGGAGACCTCAGTCAGCCAATGACCTCAAACAATTCTCTCTCACTGAAATGCCTGATGGCTTTGGCTAAAACAAGATGTCCCTGAATTATGTGCTCAGACACACAGCCTCCACAAACACTAGGCCCAAATACAAGCCTGAATATGGAAATGCTACAAATATCCCCACTACTTAGAACAAACTGCAGAAATGTTACTCACAGCTGAAAAGCAGCAGTGAGCCTTTAAATGAAAGTTTTAAACAGCTAAAGGAGCCACTAGAAAAAAGAGTTTAACTGCAACAAGTTATCATAAACAAACAACCCAACAGATGCTTAATAAGAGTGGA
The DNA here is from genome assembly GCF_019279795.1 of Protopterus annectens. Taxonomy (NCBI): domain Eukaryota; kingdom Metazoa; phylum Chordata; order Ceratodontiformes; family Protopteridae; genus Protopterus; species Protopterus annectens. The sequence continues at coordinate 359,424,206 of NC_056727.1, read as the reverse complement.
CAATTTCCAGTTAATACCTCACACACAGTGAAACTAGCTAGAAAAAATACACAGTACACAAAGTGCTATAAACAACAAAGAAATAAAGAACAAAATAAACAAAAACAGGATACTTAATGTTATATATTGTAGCTCGAGTTTGCTGAGTGTCCTTCCTTCGATTAGCTCACTGTAAAATGGCTGAACACTCACAACTGAGCTTCTTAGGTAACAGAAAGTTGAAACCTGAGACAGCTTTTAAGAAAGAAATCTCAAAAGAACCAATGAGGTGCTCAGTCTAAGCTGTAGTCCAGGAGACCTCAGTCAGCCAATGACCTCAAACAATTCTCTCTCACTGAAATGCCTGATGGCTTTGGCTAAAACAAGATGTCCCTGAATTATGTGCTCAGACACACAGCCTCCACAAACACTAGGCCCAAATACAAGCCTGAATATGGACATGCTACAAATATCCCCACTACTTAGAACAAACTGCAGAAATGTTACTCACAGCTGAAAAGCAGCAGTGAGCCTTTAAATGAAAGTTTTAAACAGCTAAAGGAGCACTAGAAAATAAGAGTTTAACTGCAACAAGTTATCATAAACAAACAACCCAACAGATGCTTAATAAGAGTGGAAAATTTCCAGTTAATACCTCACACACAGTGAAACTAGCTAGGAAAAATACACAGTACACAAAGTGCTATAGACAACAAAAAATAAAGAACAAAATAAACAAAAAACAGGATACTTAATGTTATATATTGTAGCTCCGAGTTTGCTGAGTGTCCTTCCTTCGATTAGCTCACTGTAAAATGGCTGAACACTCACAGCTGAGCTTCTTAGGTAACAGAAAGTTGAAACATGAGACAGCTTTTAAGAAAGAAATCTCAAAAGAACCAATGAGGTGCTTAGTCTAAGCTGTAGTCCAGGAGACCTCAGTCAGCCAATGACCTCAAACAATTCTCTCAAACTGAAATGCCTGATGGCTTTGGCTAAAACAAGATGTCCCTGAATTATGTGCTCAGACACACAGCCTCCACAAACACTAGGCCCAAATACAAGCCTGAATATGGAAATGCTAGAAATATCCCCACTACTTAGAACAAACTGCAGAAATGTTACTCACAGCTGAAAAGCAGCAGTGAGCCTTTAAATGAAAGTTTTAAACAGCTAAAGGAGCCACTAGAAAAAAGAGTTTAACTGCAACAAGTTATCATAAACAAACAACCCAACAGATGCTTAATAAGAGTGGACAATTTCCAGTTAATACCTCACACACAGTGAAACTAGCTGGAAAAAATACACAGTACACAAAGTGCTATAAACAACAATGAAATAAAGAACAAAATAAACAAAAAACAGGATACTTAATGTTATATATTGTAGCTCCGAGTTTGCTGAGTGTCATTCCTTCGATTAGCTCACTGTAAAATGGCTGAACACTCACAACTGAGCTTCTTAGGTAACAGAAAGTTGAAACCTGAGACAGCTTTTAAGAAAGAAATCTCAAAAGAACCAATGAGGTGCTTAGTCTAAGCTGTAGTCCAGGAGACCTCAGTCAGCCAATGACCTCAAACAATTCTCTCTCACTGAAATGCCTGATGGCTTTGGCTAAAACAAGATGTCCCTGAATTATGTGCTCAGACACACAGCCTCCACAAACACTAGGCCCAAATACAAGCCTGAATATGGAAATGCTACAAATATCCCCACTACTTAGGACAAACTGCAGAAATGTTACTCACAGCTGAAAAGCAGCAGTGAGCCTTTAAATGAAAGTTTTAAACAGCTAAAGGAGCCACTAGAAAAAAGAGTTTAACTGCAACAAGTTATCATAAACAAACAACCCAACAGATGCTTAATAAGAGTGGACAATTTCCAGTTAATACCTCACACACAGTGAAACTAGCTAGAAAAAATACACAGTACACAAAGTGCTATAAACAACAAAAAAATAAAGAGCAAAATAAACAAAAAACAGGATACTTAATGTTATATATTGTAGCTCCGAGTTTGCTGAGTGTCCTTCCTTCGATTAGCTCACTGTAAAATAGCTGAACACTCACAACTGAGCTTCTTAGGTAACAGAAAGTTGAAACCTGAGACAGCTTTTAAGAAAGAAATCTCAAAAGAACCAATGAGGTGCTTAGTCTAAGCTGTAGTCCAGGAGACCTCAGTCAGCCAATGACCTCAAACAATTCTCTCTCACTGAAATGCCTGATTGCTTTGGCTAAAACAAGATGACCCTGAATTATGTGCTCAGACACACAGCCTCCACAAACACTAGGCCCAAATACAAGCCTGAATATGGAAATGCTACAAATATCCCCACTACTTAGAACAAACTGCAGAAATGTTACTCACAGCTGAAAAGCAGCAGTGAGCCTTTAAATGAAAGTTTTAAACAGCTAAAGGAGCCACTAGAAAAAAGAGTTTAACTGCAACAAGTTATCATAAACAAACAACCCAACAGATGCTTAATAAGAGTGGACAGTTTCCAGTTAATACCTCACACACAGTGAAACTAGCTAGAAAAAATACACAGTACACAAAGTGCTATAAACAACAAAGAAATAAAGAACAAAATAAACAAAAAACAGGATACTTAATGTTATATATTGTAGCTCCGAGTTTGCTGAGTGTCCTTCCTTCGATTAGCTCACTGTAAAATGGCTGTACACTCACAACTGAGCTTCTTAGGTAACAGAAAGTTGAAACCTGAGATAGCTTTTAAGACAGAAATCTCAAAAGAACCAATGAGGTGCTTAGTCTAAGCTGTAGTCCAGGAGACCTCAGTCAGCCAATGACCTCAAACAATTCTCTCTCACTGAAATGCCTGATGGCTTTGGCTAAAACAAGATGACCCTGAATTATGTGCTCAGACACACAGCCTCCACAAACACTAGGCCCAAATACAAGCCTGAATATGGAAATGCTACAAATATCCCCACTACTTAGGACAAACTGCAGAAATGTTACTCACAGCTGAAAAGCAGCAGTGAGCCTTTAAATGAAAGTTTTAAACAGCTAAAGAAGCCACTAGAAAAAAGAGTTTAACTGCAACAAGTTATCATAAACAAACAACCCAACAGATGCTTAATAAGAGTGGACAATTTCCAGTTAATACCTCACACACAGTGAAACTAGCTAGAAAAAATACACAGTACACAAAGTGCTATAAACAACAAAGAAATAAAGAACAAAATAAACAAAAAACAGGATAGTTAATGGTATATATTGTAGCTCCGAGTTTGCTGAGTGTCCTTCCTTCGATTAGCTCACTGTAAAATGGCTGAACACTCACAACTGAGCTTCTTAGGTAACAGAAAGTTGAAACCTGAGACAGCTTTTAAGAAAGAAATCTCAAAAGAACCAATGAGGTGCTTAGTCTAAGCTGTAGTCCAGGAGACCTCAGTCAGCCAATGACCTCAAACAATTCTCTCTCACTGAAATGCCTGATGGCTTTGGCTAAAACAAGATGTCCCTGAATTATGTGCTCAGACACACAGCCTCCACAAACACTAGGCCCAAATACAAGCCTGAATATGGAAATGCTACAAATATTCCCACTACTTAGAACAAACTGCAGAAATGTTACTCACAGCTGAAAAGCAGCAGTGAGCCTTTAAATGAAAGTTTTAAACAGCTAAAGGAGCCACTAGAAAAAAAGAGTTTAACTGCAAATAAATAATAAAGTCTCCTTATTAATGGCATGAAACATGAAATATTAGGCCTTCTGGAATTGCTGTTTAACTGTAGCTCCCAAACAGGCTTCATGCATCATGAATGGAGAACAGCAAAAGTCATCTCTCTGCACAAAGGTGGGCCATCTACAGACCCTGGAAACTACAGACACCAAAGTTTCACTTGTCTCATATGCAGAGCCCTGGAAAGAATTATCATGGGACAACTCCTTTTTGTCATTTACTTCTTTGAAGTCAAATCCAATGTCAAGGGCCTCTGGTTGACTAAATATGTGAAGCAGTAGAAAGTAAGATAGGGGAAGAGCAATTTGGAAGACAGATGTTTGCAATGTTTGCAATGAGACAGATAGTGCAGAAGGAGCAGGAGATGAGATCAGACTCCAACTGGGGATTCCTAAACTTGGAGAAAGCATATAACAAGTCCAAGAAAGCTGATCTGGGTAATCCTGCAGTTGTTCAGAATCCTGGAGACACTGGTAGAACAGTGTAAAGACTCACAGAGGGGGTCCGTCTGGGATTGGTTGTGATCAGGGTTTAGCTCTGAGCCCCTCCCATTCCTACTGGTGACAGACTACATCAGCAAACAGATAAGAGGGGGACATATCAACAAAGTTGCTGTATGCACAGCATGTGGCATTACAAGCAGGCTCTGAAAAGGAACTTCAGCAAATGACAGAAAACTGGAATGCAAAACTGAAGGCTCATGGGATGAAACTGAATACAGAAAACACACAAGTCATAGCAACAAATGGAGAAAATCAGAAGGTACAAACTGAAACAGAAGGAAAAATACAGCAACAATTGAACAGCTTTAAGTATATGGGAGGTAGGGTTGAGGAGAAGGAGAATCTGAATAGGGAGGTCAAATCCAAAATCAGAGAGGCTGCAGCCAATTGGCACAGTGGGTCAGGTGTAATGTGTGAAATAAGAAAGCCAAAGAAGATGGAATGTAAGGTGCACAAAACAGTGCTGAGACCAGTGTTGGTGTATGGCACAGAAACCTGGCCACTGAAGCAGAACAACTGAGGAACTTTGAGGTGATGGAAGTGAAATGCTAGACACAGGACATTGGCTGCACACTTTGGAAGAGATGAAGAAAAAGAACATCAAAGCAGAAGCCAAAGAAGCCCCAATTAAATATAAGATCAAGAACAGGTTACAATAGTTCAATATCAAGTGCAGGAAAGCAGATCTGGGAGGAACAGGAAAAAGGCAAGAGGAGACAAGGACTCCTAGATAAGGCACTGATGGACTGCATGAGAGAAGACCTCTGACAGTTGTGCTATGAATCAAGACAGGCAACAGCAGTTGATGCTACATCCTGACCCCATGTAAAAATATAAAAAAAGGGGTTGTTGATAATGGTAATGATATCTATTCATGTACATGGGCTCGGGGTGTAATTTCAATGGAGAAAATCATCTAGAGACATGGTTTCCACTTCCAGGTGGCTAGGCCTGACACGGCAGTTCTTCCACACCATACACTTGCATGCACACTTAAACCTGTGGCCAATTTGGAGTATCTGAACCACTTTATGCATGTCTTTTGAATATGGGAGGAAAATCAAGCACCCACAGAAAATGAAAACACACACACACACACACACAAGATCTTCTGCAGCTCCTGAAAGTCGTAAAACCATAAAACACTTCCACTCTTCCTACATAAGCTAATAAACCATACTTCTTACAGACACTGCATCTCTGGCTTCAATCAAAACTGTGAGATAATATATTTATGGACTAGGCCCAATAATTTAATTTCTTACTATTTTTAAAGTTTGCGATTATCCTCATCTCTTCCAGTAACCTCTTTTAAAACATATACTTTTAAACAGTTACAATAATGCATATACATTTTTGTTTTCTGACCAGAAGGGCACACTGTTGGTACATTTTAACACAAGTAGCTTTACAAATACATTTTTCAATGCAAGCATCTGTACAAATCAGTTTGATCTATAACTGACATATAATTCTTTAGAAAATTCCAGCTAGCTGTGCTGGCATATGTTACACAACCACTGCCCTACTTCTCCTGGCACAGCAGGCAAAACCTCACATCGTCACACATACATAAGTATTGCATATACAAACACACTCATTACATGCATGTGTGCATGTGTGTGTGTGTGTGTGTGTTGTGTGTGTGTGTGTGTGTGTGTGTGTGTGTGTGTGTGTGTGTGTGTGTGTATGTGTGTGTGTGTGTGTGTGTGTGTGTGTGTGTGTGTGTGTGTGTGTGTATATATATATATATATATATACACACACACACACACACACACATATATATATATATCAATGTATATGTATATATATATATATATATATATATATATATATATATATATATATACACAAACACACGTATGAAATTGTAGCTAACAGGACAGGCATTTTATATAGGCACTAAATTAACTAACTTAAGAAAACAGTGTACTGCGCTAGGGCTGATATCTTTGAAACAAAGAAAGTAGTTTCTGTATAGGTTACAGTCAACCTTTTAATGACAGTTGCCTTGCATTCCAAAACTACCTCAAATGTAGAGTGTTCCTCATCACTCCAATCACAACTAATTTGCATTTGGTAGGAGAAAGTGAGAGCTGTGCTCTATGAAATATAGGGGCTATGTTACCACCCACCCCACCCAAATAAAATACAAGGCCTTTTCTGAGAAATGGTGTTTTTCAGTTTTTCAACTTACACATTTCTGGTAAATGATTTTGAACAGCTGCATCTTGAACAGTGGTAGTCAGGTAACAGTCCCTGCAATTTATAGTAATAAAATAATTAAATATGACAAGGTAAGATCTCCAAAATTGAAAGAACTGGCTACCCCTGGCCAAAGGAAAAGAGAAGTTTTGCTTATAGGCATATGGTGTCACTGGATTATGTAAAAGAATATGAAGATTTTAATTCAACATCATTGTCATGACAACAAAAGGGGAAAAACTTAGCTAAGTATATCCTTAGCTGATGCATCAAGGCCCAATGTAAGACTGCCATCCTCATTTGACATTCAGGTCAGTGTACTGTAAAAGCAAATGCAGATTACCCATCATATAATTCAAAGACTTCTGACTTTATTTCTTCCTTCAATCCTGAGAAAGGTCTGTGCTCAAACAACAACAAACATGATGCAGCTACTCAAAATGTAGTAGTATAAATATGCATAGCTTCAGTTAATAAAACATGTAGACAAAAACGTTTTTCTTTACTTTTATTAAGCTATGTGAGTGTTTCTATTCCTCTAAAACTGGAAGTTATACTGTACCATATTTATGACAAACATGGCAGTCACTGTTAATCGTTACAATTCACTCATATTTCTATAGCACTGACATTCTAAATGGGAAATGCCTGAAATGCTGACAATATAAAGCAAATAGTCTAAAATCATTCTGATGGAAAAGCAAGGCAGATACCAGCAATTCATTTTCAGAAGTGGCTTATGCAACTGCAGATCCATCTGGTAAGCAAACAAAGATCTTGGATGGGACAGGAATTTAAAAAGAAAGGGGGTGTGTGTGTGTTTGTGCAGTGGTGTTGTCAAAGCACATCCACTTACTGCTCTGACAACATTATATCAATGAATAAGAAATGATAGAGGATTGCCCTGACCGAGTAAGTCAAGCCCTTAATCTTAGTGTCTTGTCCTAGTGGGACTGAAAATGAGAGACTGGGTGAATTCTAAGTCTGAAGTTGCATACATCTTACAGTATTCCACCTGATGCAATGTACAGAGATCCCAGGGTTAGTACATACAAGAAGTGATACACAGATCTCCATGTAAAGGGAAGCTCTCCTGCAAAAATGCTTTAAAAATATAATAGTGAGATTCATAATTCAACACTTTTTGGCTGAATTACGGTTTACTTTTCAAAGTGTCACTAGTCGGGGTATCATACTTCTGGCCGACAAGCCTCAATGCCTCACAAGGGACTCTGCCTCAGCTGCAGTGCTAAGCCTATCTGACCACAAGTGAGCTAGGATAGTTACCCTGTTCAAAAGTGGGGGGCAAGGGTATGTGCAGAGCAGGAATGAGGTTTAAGAGGCAAGATTTGAATGAGCTATATAATGCTTAACTGACAGTGACTGAATGGTTTATAAGTGATATATAATGTTTACAACTTCAGTTGTTTCAATGGTGTCTGTGATGTAAACTGTTTGCAACTAAAGTGATATTCTGTATGTTTTTCATCTATATAAATGCATGACTGCCTTTGTCATATGTGTAAATTTAATAATTTAATAAAGAAAAAAAAGTGGGGGGCAAGGGGATCCATGGAGGTACAGGCATGAAAACAGAAGTAGCTAATGATAACAAGATGAGATCTGGGCATGGAAGGATTGAGACATAATGTTTAAAAGTACAAGAGTCTACAGGAAGATTGCAAAGAAAAATATGTTCATTGCTTCCATAGTTGCAATCAATAACTGCTCACTGTGGTTGGGAAGAACAGTTTACTTTCCTATCTTCTGACTGTGGCTCTTCCTCAGCCATTAATAATGTAAATATCCTAATTCTGAGTAAACCACCAATCCATCCACACTCTTCTGTCAGTTACGTTCAGAAGAAACACATGCAATAATTCCATATTGCCATATCACCGATAGCCCCTTAGAGAATGGACACAATTTTGAGGCAGCAACAGCTTCTGCAATAAACTGTAAAATCATGGCAACCACTATTCCAAACAGGGCCAATCATACACCTATAATAGGTATAAATTAGTAATGCTAACAAACTAATATGAGAATACCCAGAATGAGCAAAGGTTCAATAGGCTGTCCTGTTGACAATAAGCAAAGCAATGCAGGTTAACTCAAGAAGCGCAGTTCCTCGAAGATTAACTCTTTCCATTTAAGCAATTGATCCATGATTGCTCAAAAAACAATTGCTCAGATATAATACCCAACTGGCCTGCCTGTCAAAAATGAAATAAATATTTCAGCAACAGGGCAACTTCAGAAGCAAGTCTACATACTACCTGGCTTATAAATTCTAACTCCAAACTCCAAAAAACAGAGCATAACAGTCAAGCACAAACAGTGATCTTGCTATGTCTGTATGTTAAGCATTCATCATATAGTTAAATATTATTTCAGTTAGTTATTTTGGACAGTTAGAAACATATACACTTTTCATCAATTACATGCAGAGGACCAAATCAAAGCAAATGTTCAAGCACAGTTAACAAACATCCAAACCACCAAAGTATCGCAAATCTGAAAAATGGCATACTGTACATTCTAAAGTTCCAGGACTACTGAGGCTACATACAAAGGAAAATAAGGGTTAAATAAGTGCAGTTCTCTAGAATTCCAGATCTACAAACAACACTGACTAAAATAATATCATTGCAGTGCTGAAAAAGACCAATCAAAAAGGAAGACAATGAATGGATGGCTAAGATTACGAGGGCCATATGTAATAGGAAATAAGGTAGAAAAGCAACTAATGTGTTCAAACAGACAGCAGAAGCTCATGCTTAAGTCTATTTACCTTAAATGTTATCAGGTTGAATTAAGTATGGCATGAGCTACTCACTGTAGCAGTATCCAAACAGCGTAGGTGGGAAAAACAAAAGGCACACAGTTCTTAGCTGAAAGTGTTTAATAAAATTGAGCACTTTTGTCTGTATGTATCAACAAGACTTCATCAGAATACAAAAAAATAAAAAAAATCAAGCTATTTAAAAGTCCCTCGCCCCATCACATGGCCTTAATTAACCAATAAGCAAATAAACATATAAAAGGCTGTGACAAGTCATTGCTTAAATAACAAAAACAATTTTCATTAATAAATTATCAGGGTTACACTAAATAAAAATGCAGTTTTAATATAGTAATAATAGACATATTGTCATTAAGACCTGGGGGTGTAAAAGAATTCAAGCAAATTTGCCATTTTAGCTTAGTGAATTCAATCAAATCCTCCCATAGCCCACCAACAATATCTCTATGAACAATGTCCAAGCCAAAAAACAAAAACTTTCAAGTAGGATTTCAGAGATAGGCTTAAACAGAGCATTATTTACGTTCTTTTTGCTAATGTCCAAAGTGTGTTCGTTTGTCCGGTTCCTGAACCTCTGCTGCATTTTACCAACATAGAAGGAACAACATTCAGTGCATAAAGTAATGTATATCAACATTCAGTGCATAAAGTAATGTATATCAACATTCAGTGCATAAAGTAATGTATATCAACATTCAGTGCATAAAGTAATGTATATCAACATTCAGTGCATAAAGTAATGTATATCAACATTCAGTGCATAAAGTAATGTATATAACACCCGTTGTGTTACAAGTACAATACCGGTAGGACCTACGATGATGACCATTAATACAGATCTCATCAGCCTCATACACAAACTTATACATAGAACAAGCACCACACCTAAAAGTCAAATTTTTCTTATTCATGTGAGACATAAAGAAGGTGTCATCACTTTCCAAAAACTGTTTAAGGGATTTACCCCTTCTAAATATTAACTGGAGTACATCACCAATAATTCCTGTGTACTTCTCAAAACAAGAGAAAAGTACCCAGTTGCTTTTTAGAACCTCAAAAATCTCAGTGTGGTCTACTGTGTATTTTGTGACAAAAAAGGTGGTGTATCTAGATGTAACCCTTCTATTGGGAGCAAACATTTCCTTGGGACCTTCTTGTCGCAAACTAGGGCAAAAAACACCCTTTTCCCTTTTGGACTTGACTTCATCAAATATCTTAACAACTAAGTCCAAGAGATACCGCCATAGGTACACATATATACAAGTTTGTCACATTCAAGAGAAAAAGTGTAATCTTCAGTAACCAACCTCATCAGTCTGTCTGACCTTTAATGATCCCCCCTCTTTTGAAAGTCATGACAACTACTATAATGTGATAAACTGTTCAAATGTGTAGGTTTTTGAAATATATTACTAGTGAACGTTCTATTAATGCCATCCTTGCCGATAGTGACAACCAGATAACTAATAACAGTACGACTATAAACATGTGTAAAACGTAAAAAAGAAGTACTGTTATTTAGAAAGTCAATAAACCCATCACAACCTTCCTCCGGTGCTTGCCATAAAATAAAGATGTAATCCAAGAAATGGACAAATAATTTCTATGGGGGTTCATGTCACCAAAATGTGGGAATAAGATCTTCCTTTCCCATTGAAGCATAAAAATGCACGCAAAAGTGGGGGCACAAGATGCACCCATGGTGACACCCTTCTTTTGTAAAAAGTATTGTCTGTCCAGTCAAACAAAATTGTTTTGCAAAAGCAATTCCATAAGTATGTGCAAAGTACTTATCTCATTGTGACTAAAACTTGTGCATTCACACATGAACTCATAAAACCATTCCAGTCCAGCACAGTTACACAGTTAAAAAAATAAAATCATCAGAGAACTCTACATCCTTAAGCTTTTAAAAAAAATCCCATGAATCTCGACATAGATATTCAAACTGCTCAACAAAAGGCTTCAGTTTGGTATCCACATACTTCACTACAGGATGAATTTTGTATTTACTGGAGTCCACTATCGGCCTCATAGGGGGATCAGTTATGCTTTTATGAATTTTAGGCAGTCCAAAAATAGACGGCACTCTTGGGTGTTTTACACACAAAAAAATACATTTCAGAGTCTATCTGCCCTTGCATAAGCAAATCATGAAGTAAAAAAATCAATTTTTTATATGATAAATGTACAACATTAAGAGGAGACTCCACATAAAAATGGTCATCAAAAACATAAGTGTACATACGTTGCAAATAATCTACCTTGATCATAATAACAATACCCCCCCCCCATTTGTTAGGTTTCATCACTCGTACCTGTTTATTCTGACAGAAATTTCAATAGTTTAAATTCAGATTCAGTTAAGTTCCAGCAGTTTCAGTCCTTGTTCTTAGCTAAAATATTACGAAACTTAAACTCACAAAACTTCTCAAACAAAACCAAAGGCAAAGGTAGGGGTAGGTTAAAAAGACTCTTTCTGATCAAAGGGTTAGGGCAAAACTCACCACTGTTATTGTCATAAAACAGCAACCTAAGATTTACTTTCCTCAAAAGCAACCTCAGGTCATTAACTAAAATCAAAAATATTAGAACAAGTTGTAGGTACAAAATGAAGGCCTTTACTCAAAAGGTTCGCATATTCACTTCCAAGACTGTTGAACAGAGTGATCAATGCTGGGGGTCATTCCAGAAAAAGAATTGCTTTTGTTAAGCCAGTCCACAACCAAAACACCAACAGTTTGTTCTGATTCACCATTAAAACACCCATTACTGTTGTTAACCTGTATTTCACTACACTGACTGTTCAAAAATGCAGGTGGACCTTATTCTGATGGAATACTAGTAATGACCAAACCAGAAATAGCATTGCTGTCACTGATTGTAGGTAACATTTGTTGTACAAGCTGAGTAAAAAGTCCAATACAGCCTGGTAAGTCCAAAGTATCAGCCAAAACACTGTGGCTGGCAGAATTTCCCACCACAGGAATGATATAACACCAAAATAAAACAAGAACCAATAAACCAAATCCAAACAACGTAGGTGGGAAAAACAGAAGGCACACAGTTCTTAGCTGAAACTGTTTAATAAAATTGAGGGTTTTTGCATGTATCAAAAAGACTTCTTCAGAATACAAAAAAATAAAAAAAAATCAAGTTATTTAAGAGTCCCTCTCCCCGTCACATGACCTTACTTGACAAATAAGCAAATAAACATATAAAAAGCTGTGACAAGTCATTGCTTAAATAAAAACAATTTCCATTAATAAATTATCAGAGTTACACTAAATATGAATGCAGTTTTAATACACTAATAATACACATATTGTCATTAAAACCAGGAGGTATAAAATAATTCAAGCACATTTGCAATTTTAGCTCATGAATTCAATAAAATCCTCCCACGGCCCACCACAAATATCTCTATGAACAATGTCCATCATAAATAAGGTGTCATCCCTTTCCAAAATCTGTTTAAGGGATTTACCCCTTCTAAATACTAACTGGGGTACATCACCAATAATTCCTGTATACTTCTCAGAACAAGAGAAAAGTACACAGTTGCTTTTTAGTACCACACAAATCTCAATGTGGTCTACTGTGTATTTCATAACAAAAGAGGTGGTGTATCTAGACATGACCCTTCTATTGGGAGAAAACATTTCCTTGGGACCTTCTTGTCACAAAATAGGGCATAAAATACCCTTTTCTCTTTTTGTTTTGTTTTTTGGTTTGGACATTGTTTGCATTCATGTTTGACCTTGGTCTAGTGTAGGTAAATAGATATTAACTGTTGTTTTTATGATATTAATATATATAGATATAATTTCACACTTTTCTAAATATCTCAACAACCAAGTAACACAGACAGAACTCCTTAGCCTCATACAAAAGCTATCAGCTAGATGAATAAAATGCTGCTGACAGTGTGTGTCTAACTTGAGTGGTTGCTGAGATATTGTAACTTATTTACAAAATACTACAAATGTAATAGTCACTGTGTTTACCGTGACATAACATTCAGTTTAAGACCCAGGACCTAAAGAAGACTACCACTATAAAAATAGTTTGCACTGAAGAGTTTGCCATTAATACTTCTTTAATAATCCTTATGGTTCCAGAGATATAAACATTTGTTTGAAATGTGAGGACATAATTTGATTCTGTGAAAATGCTTAGGCTCCGCCCATTGGAAGTTACAGTGCAAACATTCTAAGCTTCATTGAAGTGAATGGACAACAACAGGATTCTTTTATTAAATGCTCAACTTCTCTGTCCTTCTCCTTATTTACTGTCCCTGCCATGAATAAACAAGAATACAGCATTTAAAATATTTTAAATTGACTATTTCTTTCTACTAGAACAGTATCCTACTGTACTATGTTGGTTTCACGTTCAAAACACTTTTATCCCACCCTGGAAAAGCTTGCTGCTGTCTCCAATTCACTGACATTATCAAGGCCACTGAATACAGGTAGTTTCTCACCAATTACCTCCCCAAACTGGCATCACCACGACCATCCAAAAAACCCACCCATGCTGTGATGCCACAGCTCCCTGGTCCTTCCCCTACCCATGCAGAAAGTAAAAGTCTAGAACAAGGAAATAGTACATGAGTCAAGTTTCCTATTGTGAGCTGTCCACCACAGCAGGTAACAGCTCGAATTACCCTTAGCACTTTGACAGCAAGAGAAGTTAGGTGTAAAGGGGGATGGGAGAAGAGTCAAAGTAGTACAATTCAGGCTTCACAAAAGATTGCAGTTTAGCCAGTCTAAAAAGAAGCAGTAATAAAAAGCACTTTGAAAGTCTGTTCTGTGGCATTTATACTGTTTGTGTTTTAAGTAGTCATTGAATGGCATGAGAAAGCAGTGTATGCATGTAAAATCTATGCAGTAACAGGAGCTTAAGGAAGAAAGCGTCCTGCATGATGTAATTATTTACAGACAAGCCCTGTGTTATGGGATACCTAGAGGCATACTAAACAATCAGAATTACTTCAAAATGCCAGACCCCATATGGTCAGACTCAGAAATTACACATAACAATATTTAAAAACCTGCAAATAGTCCCTGAGTGGTGGTAAAATGTAGGAAACAACAAGCCATGATGAAATAAACATGTGTTTGAGTCTGTGCGTGTGGTTCTCCTTTAAACAGCTTGATTTTTCTTTTGTATTCTGAAGGAGTCTTCTTGATACATACAGACAAAAGCACTCAATTTTATTAAACACTTTCAGCTAAGAACTGTGTGCCTTCTGTTTTTCCCACCTAAGTTGTTTGGATTTAGTTTATTAGTTTTTGTTTTTTTGGTGTCATTGTAGCAGTATAATGTAGATCCAGTAAGTTACTACTTTACTGCATTAGTCCCTAAATGTGATAATCCTTTAGCTCAGAATTATGCCCCTTAAGACAAGCAACTAGGAACTATGTCTCCTCAAGAAAAAGCATTTTTCTGTGGTTCAAAATAACAGCATATATACCATGTCAGTCACTACCACATAGTCACTGTTTACTGGTATATAAATAAAGCCAAGCACCTCTCACGAACATGTGCATACCATGATGTTACTAACTACACTTTTCCTTATGTACCTATAAAATTCCAGCTAAGGCTGCATAGCAACTTCTACAGACATTTTCATTCTTACACATTATTCTGCACACCATAATTAATTTACAGAATCATCTTGTAATTCATAGTAGTACATTTTCCATTCACTCACAACACTGCAAGAAGACAATAAAACATAGAAGTACTTCTAAAGTACCTAACCTAATCAAACAGGTTGGATAGGTGAGGTTTTACATTTTTAAAATAAACAAAAATTAGTCATCTTCTCTTAAGATGAGTACCTCATGCAGCCGTATTGAATTTTGTCTTCATTATGATTGTGATGATCGTGCCCTGGCCCAGCAATCAAGGAGCCTCAATCCTCACCACTAACACCAGGGAGGTCATCTCTGAGAAGAGGAAAGGATAACTAATACACACAGTAAAGTACAATTTCCCTTAAGTGCACACAGAGATCACAGTCAGTCTGGGGCTGGTTGCTCCCTTGCTCACCAGGTTCTCAATAAGACTCCCCACTGGCACAGCTATAGGGTCCAGATCTCAGCCTAGATGGGCAAGCTAAAACATCCAGTACCCTCTCTGTCCAACCAGTGCTTCGTGTCCCTGCCCAAGTAGCTGACACAACACACACACACACACTTTGAGATAAGTATTTATACAACTTCACAGATACTCCTGGGAAAGGCTGACACAGATTATCCAGCTGTGCCCCTTTACCCAGACTATACGGTAGTAATCCCTGCCACCACCCAGCTAATAATATCAGCTACTAAAAGGCCATTAAAAGGGTGTCCAATTATTACTGTGCAATATTATTATCCAACGGTAATGTGACTATTTAGTCTAGGCTTATTGGAAGGGCTTAGACAGTAAACTCTATAAATATATAATGTACTCTAAAGCATAATTTATCTCTACATAAACCAGCCACAAGCAGAAGGTTTTAAAAATATTTAATAATAAATAACTAAAACACAAGACAAAACTACTACACCACAGAGATATCTAAGAGTTCAGAGATCACACAGAAACTTAAAATAATATCGTAGGAAAGATCTGATTTCAAAGAAAAATAGTCTAACTTTCTTCTATGTTTAACTATTCTTAAGAGAAATCACAGTGCTATTATCTTACTTACATACATAAAGCACAAGCAATGCTGGGTTAGATGTCCAAGATCAAAATGCTCCCAGTCTCTTGTTGAACAATAGTTTTTAAACACTAACCAACAGCTCTGCTGAGGCCCTCCCAAATTATATCATTTTGACACTTAGGTTTTCCCAGTATTCATATTGCATCATCTTGACACCTGGTCTGAGTTCTCAGACCACAAACTGCATTATTTAGCAATCTAACACCTGCTCAGAAACTTACAACAATATAAGTCATTTCACAGAGCAATAAAGCACATTCCACATCTAAATTCTGGTCATAAACTTTAGCCTTAAAACAATGGGCATGAAACCTTCATGCAGACTCACTGGAGCCAAATTCTAACATGAAAGGGTCACAACATGCTTCACTGGGCCAGTAGAGTGCAATGTTGTCACATATTTTGCAGTTCAATATTTCACAGTATTCTTTTATACTCAAGAAAACATCCCTGTATTTTTACATTTAATCACAAATGCCAGAATTATATATCAAATTCTATTTGACTAGGCTGGCAGCCTTCGCCCATCTCTCCCCAATCATCACAATAAGTTATTACTTTAGGGTAGAACAGCAAGCTGTGTATCTGGACCCTGGGGAAAAGTACCAGCTAGCATACCCTGGATAACCACCAACATAACGCTTCCTCCTGTTTTAAAGAGGAAATTCAGATTGTCATGCATGTGTCTATACTGAAGACCAAGTTGCAGCCTGACAAACTCCCTGCTGACACCTTTCAAAAAGTAAACAAAGGTTGTAAGAAACTTTCTGTTTTCTAACAGGAGCTCTAAACCTGTTAGGAGTGAAACAAAGAAAAAACATAACCGATATTCTAACATATTTAGTCCTGGTGACCTAAGACCATGGTAACCTTTGAAGATCCACATAATGCAGTCTAAAATTTCACTCAACTAGAGTGGTGGTTATGCACAGGATCTGCTAAAAGACTTTAAAAAAGAGGGGGCATGCCTCTTCAATATTTAGACCCATGACTTGTGATAAATTACCCATCAATATCAGACAACCAAATAAGCCAAAATAATCTAGATCATTACTGCTTACCTCACAAAATGATTTTTTTTTGCTTTTCACATCACTTGTCACAAAACTTGAATATTCTGCTGTAAACATCCCATGACTGTTGCGCAGTGTAAATTACATTTTACTTTGATCTGACTGCATAGTTCCCTTCATAGGCATCAACATCACATTACTCTGCCTATACTTCCTCAAAACTAGAGCTATAAAATACATTAGTATTGCCATGCAATATGCCTTTCATAAGTGAACTCTGTTCTCATGAAGGGATAACTAGTACTTTGGAACTGTGAACTATGTACCATAAACACTGTCTAACTAATATATGAAACAGAGATTACTATTATTCTAAGAATTTATTGAAAATGTTTTCTGACTGTTAGATCTAGTTTGAATGCCACAGGTATATGTAGAACTGTATTGCAGCTATAGGAATTTGATTATGTCTTGTGCATAGGCACTGATTAAAACAGGTCTAGTTTGGAAAAATTCACTATCTTGGTTAAAAATCAATAAATCTATTAAAATGAATAAAGAAATGCAGGAAGACTTAAAGACAGCCTTTGATGTGTGAGTTGCTTTAATGCTGCAGCTTCTCTACAAATTTACACATCAGCATATAACTACTAAAAAGCACTTCTGGTAATATTTGTAACCTTTAAGTTACATTTAATTTATAAATTATACCATAAGCCCCCTTTTTTCTTTTTTTCTTTAAACTTACCTGTTTGATTGCAAAGTCTTGTCTCGATGTTCCAAGGCTTCATCGTGCTCACTGCCTCTTCCTTCCAGCTCTGGCCTGCTTTGAGTATGCTGACATCTTTTTCTAAATCAAAAAAAAAAAAATCCTTTGAAATGTACTCTAATTCAACATACTTAAACATTAAATTCTGAAAGTCATTTCTTTTACAACTATGATCTAAGATACTGAAACAATCTAAATGACAACTATTAACACCAAATGTTCTCTGAATATAACTCCAGAAAAATACATTTCGAATAAAATACATAGAGGTAATGGCAGAGAAGAAAAAAGCAAATATCAAAATCTTAATTAACATTTATTTTATGCTGTACGACTTAAAACATTCTTTACAACTTATCCAAGTAGCTATTGACTATATTGCTATCCAGTTTTAGGATAGCAACTCTACTCTAAATGGCGCCACAATGAGAATAGAAACTATGGAGTCTCATATATCCAATTGTGAAGACAAACTCCTAACAACTGAGGAAAAAACAACATAAATTTTCCAAAGGTACTCCCTTTATAGATGAAAAACTATTTGACCTAGAGACCAGAAATAGATGTAACAATTTATTCATTATAGGCATTCTTGAAAACCAAAAATCTTCAGATCTATTCAAGATTATCCAGAAAATCTTGCTGACACTAATGGAAGATCAAAATAAGGTTGGCAAAATGATTATCAAGAGAGTACATTGCACCCTTAGAAAATCTTAACATAACTCTGTGAGACAAGTGTAAATAAAATTTTTAAATTACGAAGATCGTCATCAAGTGTTGCAGGTGGCTAAATTTTAAAAAATCATTACTCGGTATGGCAACAAAATACCACTGCACAAATTCTCCCACTAGCTTAGAAAATGGACAAACGACAACTGTCTCCCTTTTTTTTCAATTTAGTGAACAGCAACATTAAATTTCAAATATCAATTCTGGCTAAGCTATTACTTATCTATAAAGACACTACATACCAAATTAATTCTCTCAAAGAAACGAAATCTCTTTTTGGTCGCCTTTTGGGTTTTCAATGAGATTAAGGCTGCCAGACTGTTGAATATGCTTTGTGCAGTTGACAACCTGGAAAAGTAAAACAACAACTGACTGCTTTTTCCTTTTCTTTCTCCTTTGGTGTTGCTAAATGATTCAAGTCCTGAAAAAATGATGGCTGCCATGTTGCCTAACCATTTCTTAACAATATTTACTGTGTTATGACCTTTGCTTCAGGAAAACCTGTGACATTTAACTTTCTTTGTCAATTTTACTTCCTGCTATGTCACAGCTATGAGTGTTAATATGTCAAGAAGGCTTAGTTTCTTTTTCCTTTACAGGACTAATATACCTTATATTTTATTTTTACAATTTCAAGTTTTCTAAACTCTTGCTATAAATTTCAGGTCATTACGGAACCATCAGCGATTTGTTATTTGAACTACTTGTTGCAGATTATATACACTGTCAAACAATATGTTGCCATATGTTATAGACAAGTTTGATATGATATGTAGTTATGTGAACGTTTCTGCAACTAGTTGTTAGGAAAATAATTCTTGAGTCACTGCTATTCTATTTTAAGTTAAATTGGTTCAACAAAATTTTCAGAGTTTGCTTTACATTTACCCATAGTATAGATTATTATGCAATGCTTACACTGTGTATTCTAAATTCAATCTCTTCTCATGAGTGATGTGATAGTGTTAGGCCTGGGGTGAGGGAAGAATGAAGAAGAATGAGTCCCAGTTGTTGCAGACCATATCCTTTTCATATTTTAAATTAACCACATCTTTACACCTACTCTTTTTAATACTATTAAACTCTGCATTTTAAACCAAATCATCAACCTTACAATTTCCAACTTTTCTAATTTAAATACACTACAAATTCAGTCTATTTTCTTTCATATTAATTTCGAAACATGATACCAATTATAGATTGATGGAACCTTAACAGTATTCAGCATCAGAAAAAGGAAGCTCTTCTTACATTTATGTTTTTCTAGTTCAAAGCAATTATTATCTTTATTCAGGAACCCTACCTACATTATGACCAAATGAACATGTGGCAAAAGAAACTGATCCAATATCTAGAACTATCTGGAATTAGTAGTAAACAAGCTGGTAATGTGATTTTAATCAAACACTCTCTTTTTTTGGCAACACAATTGATTCCAGTTATGACCCTTTGGGTAGATGGTATTATATCAGGCTGAGAACAAATTTTACAACTAGACCATTATTTCTTCTGAATGCTTATGTTCTGTGTGTTAAACAACTTGAATTCATTGCCCAAATATTTAATCTTCATATCCATTTAAAATTTATTTACGTATTCTCGGAGGAGATTGGAATTCAGTAATTAATCCTACCAAACACAAATGCATCTCTCTCACTTCCATATATTTAAAGGTCTCACAAGCTCTTTTAGACTTGCAAACTGAATAGGTTACATCTCATCCAATCAGATTTGTACTCCCATATATGAATACATTTATATTTTACTCACTGTGTTTTAAATCTTGGTTAAGAATTATTTTTTTTTATCATCAAATGATCTTTCATCAAACTGAACCCCATTCATTATCAGAACACTCCAAGCCTCAATTATATCTGAACCTTAATTCTTCAGAAATTTACCAAACCTATAATAACTAGACTTTTAACAAATTACTACTATATAATAAGAAAACAGTCAATAAAATAAACAATCTTTTCTATGAATTTCTCAAATAACTCCCTCTAGAAAACATAAACTAAATATTCAATTGTCTGAGTTTAAAAATCAACTGAGAGGTATTTTAATCAGCAAAACCTCTCATATAAACAGAGCTCGCAAACACAGAGAAAGTCAAATCAAATGTAAATTATAAATTCTAGAAAACCATCTAACACAGAAATAAGTATCTAGATACAGAAGCCCAAACCTAAAAAGAATTAATACTTGGTATGAAAATAAAATTTTGGCTACATACTTGGAATGGGCTTAAGTCCCATCCAAGCTTCTAGCTAAATTAATTATTATCCGCAGATTTCTCACATATACCCATGTAATTAAACATAACAGAGTGTTTTGTTAATCCTTCCCTAATTTAGCCTCATTTTTGAAAACTTCTAATAAAATGTTTAAGAAAAAGAATCTTCCTCATTTACCAATCAAGAATTATAACCATTTTTGAACAGTTAAAATTTCAACAAATTGACCAAAAACACATTCTTTCCCACCCAATTCAGTTTTCTGAAATAAAAAAAGCTATTAGAAGTCTGAAAGTGATTAATCAGCAGGCCTAAATTGTTTCACTTATGAATTTTTAAAAACAATTTGAGAGTCAGATTTCTAAAGTCTTATACTAATATATAACTTCATAAGTTCTAATGGCATTTCAGACCATTACACAAAGAGTGTTACAACTATTTTGATACTTAAAAATCAACTTGATAAGACTAATGTAACAAATTATTTTAAAGATTTTAACTAAATTTTGATGTTTGGATGAATTCATTCACTACATTAAGGTACTTTAGAATGATTCTATATCCAAATTTTCAGTTAACAAACAGCTTTCTAATTATATACAACTTAAAATGGTGTATGACAGGGTTTCCCCTTTCTCCTTTCCTTTTTTCAAACTTTACATATAAATATTATTTCTTTCCCTAACTCAAATTTCTAACTATTTGCCACCTTCTCTACATAAACTCACAACTCTTTAACAGCCTTTATCTCACTTGCCCCAACACTGGCATTTCCAGAATCCACAATAATATCCAAAGGTTCTCAGAACTAGCTAACTATAATCTAAATTTACAGAAATCTTCATTATTTCCTATCTTATTAAAGAAGAACTATCCTCTGGACTTATCTAAACTCAAAGGTTTATAAATCACTTATTCTGAGAAATAATTTCACTGTAGCATCTCATTCCAGCTATCACAACATTATTGGGGAAGCAAAGTGTGACATGAGAGGCATTCAAAGATGGCTACTGCTACACGTTTCCTTTTAATCTACAAATGTTATTATCAAAGTGAATATTTTCCTAGGCTTGTATACAATCATACTATACACATTATTCTCCAGTATTTAAATACCTTTCATACTCATCTTTGCAAATTAATTTGGTACCCTAAAACCTGAATTGTCTACAGTAAGTTGAGCTGTCCAAAAATACAAAGCAGAAATATGCCTACCCCCATTTTTGTGTTTATCACTTAAAAAGAGCATCTAGACTATATAAAACCATAAATTATCAGTCTACTAACAGTCAGTGGACACCAACATGACTGCAACTACAGTAAAAAAATATTCAGAATTACCAATGCAATCCTCATTTTGCAGTCCCATATTTAAACCCTCAAACCAGAAAAAAACAAAATATTGATAAGGTTATTAAACAACGTATTACACATTTTCAAAAACTGTTACCATTTTTGGATATGAACAAAATAGCTATAGCCTACCAACATATTCATAACAATCCAAATAGTTCAGTTAATAAGTCAGTGATAGAGCTTTCCATTTTTCTTTTGTTAAAGAAATCTACAGTAAAACCAGTGGCTCTCCAGCTCACATTTCTTTAAAATCTTGAAACTATGGAAAGATTACATACCTAAGATTAACCTAATTTATAATAAACTTAAAGTTTTCATATAATGTATGAACATTTGCTAAAAATAAAATGTTATGAAAGCTATTTAACTGACAATTAATGGGCAAAATATGATTAATCCCCAACTGACAACTAAATAAGGAAACAAATACTAAACCTTAATTCAAGTATATTCCCTTTTAAAAAAATCTACTACACCTTATTTATGATTAACAATAACACTTGCCTTACTCTAGCTAAAAAATCATTATATAATCCATTAATCTCAGATACATGCACTGCATGTGAGATACCTAATGTATATCTTTTTTATATATTTTGGCATTATAAATATGTGAAAAATATGATTACCTGCTCAAAGGAGTGTGTGTAAATATTTTTCTCTCTCTCTGAAACTATTTCTTGGCAATATGCAAGTCTTAGTATATCAGCAAAAAGATTAAATCATCTAATTTAAGACCACTTACAATATTATTTATCATGATAATTAATTCTATAGTACTGTAGTTTGGAATAGCAGAATTCCTGCCCTGTTTCATTGCTGGATGAATACTAGGAAAGGTGATGGAGTCAAGTAGAAGCTTGCCAAGAGTGTAGATGGATACATACATTTCTCCACTAACCCCGGATACAGGTTATAACATTTCTGTAACAGGGTTGGTGGAATAATTAGATGCCCATGAGTTCTGTAAAAAGGTAATCATTAGTTAACATTAGAATGACTCCAAGCCCTCTACAGACATCTCACAAGTGCACAAACATTTAGTAGAGAGAGGCTGACTTCATGTGTAGGCATTAATTTGCTTTATCAGCTCCTGAAAGCAGCTTCTCATGCATTTTCCAGGGATGCTGGGGATACTGTTATAAAAATATTGTCTCAGAGAACTGTGACAATGTTTACCGGGCTCAGTCTAGGAGATCATTCCTGCTTATGTGTTCCCTGTTTGCTGTTTATCCAGTCTTCTCCTGACTTTGTAAACAGCAGCAGGAGTATGGATGGATGATTACTGACCTAAAGAGACTGTAAATAAGAGGACAGCACCCTGGTTAATCCTTTTCTGGCTACAAGCATTTTTACTGGCCTTTGCAGTGAGCATTTTATTGGTTCTATAACATCCAGTAGCTAAACTAAAGCAAGTGTGCTAAAATAAACACTGCATACTTGGTATAGTCATTTGTACTTTTCCTGAAAGATGTTATTTATTATCTCTCACAAATAAGGTGGAATAATGGCTGCACTATTTGTTAACAGGGGTGTTACATTAATGGTCTAACAGTGCCACTGTTTGCTAACAGTTTCACTTTGTATATTAAATATATCTACACCAGAAATACATTTCATTGCTTTAGAAATATGCTAGACCTGGTCATTACCAAAAGAGGCAACTGGTGTTCCACACCAGAGGTCAATTCCTCGTTGGTCATATCCAACCACAAGCTAATCACCCTAGACATCCACATCCCGCCCCCACCCCCATTAGGGAAACCACTGTAAAAAATTTCTCCAAAGCCAACTTCACGCTTCTTAAGACAGAAGTGGCAAACTTCACAACACCCATGCTGATGGACAGTAGAGGTACGACTGCTGAATCCTACACAAATGCACTTTATAAGCACTTGCATGAGTGCATGGATCATGCAATGCCTAACAGAACCAAGATGCTATCCTCCAAAAAAAGGAAGCCAATCTGGTGGTCCCCTGCCATAAACAAACTCTACAACAGAAGAAAGAAACTATTGCAAAAAAGAGTAAAATCCCATGACTGGAGGAACTCCCTGGTCAGCCTCAGTAAGAAGCTGAGATTCCTCATAAAATCCTACAAAGCTAGTTACAAAAAAAAATATTGTCACTGACTTTAAAGACAACCACAAAGCATTCTATAGCTATGTCAAGAATCTCAATGGCAACACTCAGATCTGCTCTGAGTTACAGCACAATGGCACTAAATATACAGAGCCAATTGATATTGCCAACATCCTGGCAGATAGGTTCAGTGCTAACTTTAACCCCCTCTCATCCTCTAAAGGGCCCATCTCTATACCGGAAGAATGCAAAGTTCCTGTAATCACAGCTGCACAGGTAAAACACACACTCTTCAAAACCAAGAACACAGCATCCATGGGACCTGACAACATCCCAGGACGTGTTCTACATGAACTACAGAACAAACTGGCACCCCACCTAAGTACCATGTTCAACCATAGCCTCACCTCAGGCATTGCACCCACTGAATGGCGCACAGCAACGGTTATCCCACTCCACAAAGGGGGAGCCACCACGGACCCTAGGAACTACCGCCCCCATTAGCCTGATGAGCCTCGTCTGCAAGGCTATGGAACTTATAAACAATGACATTGGTAATCTCCAAATTCAGGACCCCACCCAGTTCGGGTTTGTAAAAGGCAGATAATGTCTCCTAAACCTGACAGACTTCTTTGAAGCGGTCACCAAAGCAGTAGATGAGTGTAAGGTGGTTCACACAGACTATCTAGTGCTGGTCAAGGCTTTCAACACCATCCCCCACTCTGAAATTATAGATAAACTCACTAAACTGGGTATAAATCCCTATGTCACAAGATGGGCTGCTAATTGGCTCACTGACAGAACCCACACTGTGAAAGTAGCAGACTCCAAATCCAACTTCAGACCAGTGACAAGTGGAGTACCACAGGGTTCAGTCCTGGGTCCTCTCCTGTTTGGTATCTACTTCTCTGAAGTACAGGCTAACACAGAAGATCTTTGGTTAATGAAGTTCGCAGATGACTGCAAACTAGGAGCCATAATCAAAACTCCTAACGATGTGGACATCCTATAAAAGGGCCTTACCGGTACGGGTCTACTTCACGATGTCGAAAGCTGACAATATCGAAGCTAATATATTCGACAGCACAACATCGAAAGTGCAGAACATTGTGCAGGTAAACGGAAATCTCCATGGGGGAGATTTCCATTTACCTCAATGTAGTGCGGTCTCTGAGTTGGAATATTTAAGTGCGGGGGGGGTGCAGGTGGGCTTGCCCCCCTGCCTAAGCTAGTTAGTTTTTATTTTTGTTTGTTTTTTTTTAACGTTATTCGATGTTTTACTACATCAATCACTAGAGGCCGACCTTTAGTGATTCAATGTATTAAAATTTCGATAACGTCATGTAGGTGCACCGGGACATATGCCTGGTGTCAAAGCCATGGCCTCAAGCTCAATGCCAAAAAGTGCATTGTCATCCCTTTTGGTAAAAACTCCTTGGGACATAGGTGGACAGTAGTCTCTCCTTTGCTAATCACATTGCCACAGTAGTCAGGAAATCCTTCTACATGGCACACCTCATCACAAAAGGTTTCTCATCCAGGAAAAAGAGGTCATTGTTCCCCTCTACTCATCACACATTAGACCCATTATAGAGTACAATGCCCCTCTTGGCATGTACCTCATAAGACATCTACAACAACTGGAAAGGCCGCAGAAATACCTCACAAAGAGGATTACCGGCCTCAAACAGTTGCCCTACGCAGACCGTCTCAAAAAACTCCAGCTTTACTTTGTTGCATATCGCTTACTCAGAGGCGATCTCTGCCTAACATACAAAGCTATGTCAAACCCAGAGCTGTTGGATATGCTCCACTTAAAGAAATCCCAATCCATCCAAGCTACACTCTCTAGGGACCTAAACCTTGTCACCACAATAAACAGAACATGCTGGAGGGATAGATTCCTGTCCCAGAGACTTCGCATATTCTGGAACACACTACCTATCTATATCAAACAAAGCTCCTCATTAGCACTCTTCAAGAAAAATCTTGATGATTGCTTGGGAGATAGGAAATTCACCCTGGGGAATCACTTCTGTGGCTCTGCTCGACAGGAGCACAGGAAAATAATTTTCTTGGGTGGCGAAAGCCAGGGTGCCTTTTGGCTAGGCTTATATAGGTCCTAGGGCCAATAGCCTAGTACCTACCTATGAAATAAATATGTAACAATTTCTTAATGTTTAAATACAAACTAATGATATATATTTACTAGTAAAAGATTCCTAAGTAAATTCTGTGCTTGCAGTAAAGAACTGTTTTTATTGTCTGCTGCTGTATCAATCCATCAGCTACTTTACACCTAATGAATACAGTACAAGTTATTTTTTCTCATACCAAGAAGTGTGAAATGTAAAAGTACCATTGGATTTAGTTATCTGGATGTCTTTATCAAAACTGTTAAGACAGTAGCCAGCAGGATGTGATGTCAAGAAGAATGTTTTGTCAGTGGAATGCATACTAAATGTGTGTTAGGGCTGCCACTCTGTTACTGGTACACACACATTCCCTTTTGGTCCATGAGCACTTGATCCACTTGGACATATCCACTTTTCACTCACTGATAACTGCATTTGGTGAATAGGGCCATGGCCTTCCCTCAAGTCAATTCAGCAAAACACCCATGTTTTGTTTTCATGTTATTTTTCTTTTTTATCTTTCTTAAAAAGTAATGTATTTGGTTCAGATACATGCAAAATGTGAAGTCTATGACTTAATTCATCTTGTTTTAGCTTGACTACTGAAAGAAAAAAAAAATCAATTCATTTCTCATGATACCCTCTAGTATGTCCCTCCAGAAGTGGTAAAGGGAGTGGTTCTGCTGTTCTATCCGCTTTCTACTGCATGTATTTGTGTAAAATACCTTAAGGTCTCTTTTCTAACTGCCTCTGAAAGGATTAGTTTCCCACTGCTCCCTTTGAAACTTTTTCCTTCTCTCATTGTATCTTCCACAATGTAGCACACATAAACACATCCTAAAATACAAATAAACACACACACACACAGAGGGGTGAGTGTATACATATTTCAATAAGTGTGCGTACTTTGTGTATGCGTACACACTTGTATATATGTGCATGTCTCTGTTATGTATGTGCATCCTATATAATGGAGTGGCATACTGTCTAGCACTGGTTCTCTGTCTTACTCCTGCTGAGTGTTAGGATACGCTATTGCTCTCCCTGACCTTGGATAGGATAGAAAAGATATCAGAATGAGCAAATGTAACTATGGTCATAAAGTCTTCTGATGTAGCTCCACCCATTTTCAGCTGGCACCACCCATTCGTCTGCAGCATGTAGCCCTGCCTCGCTTTGAATGGTCATCAGCCAACAATGAAGATATGATATATGGAGGGAAACATGTAACTCACAAAGTGCTCACAAGTAGATGATTTATAATTAGTTTCCAAACAAATGAAAATGGAAAAAACACCTGATGCATTACAACAGAACTCAGAAGTGACTGCCATCACCTACCCTGTGGTGACAGTTCTAAGAAAATTACTAATTCTAAGACAAATATGTGACCAAAGTGGTGACAAATGCCATTTTCAAAATAACACAATTAATCCCATTCACAATCCAAAATGGGTATTTCACATCACAAGAAAGATAAAAGACCAGACTTTTGTTCATGGAGGGATGGAGACCACAGTCAAGTAGATAAAGATATCAGAATGAGGAAATGTAGCCAGAGCCAGCTGAAAATGGGTGTAGCTACATCAGAAGACTTTATGACCATAGTTACATTTGCTCATTCTGATATCTTTTCTATCCTATCCAAGGTCAGGGAGAGCAATAGCATATCCTAACCCTCAACATGATAAAAACACTGGTTCCACAGTGTTCAAAGCAAAAGACACTTAGAATCTAATCAGGTCACTGTTCCAAGCCTAGCATGGCACACAGATGATATGCTGAGCACCTGAACTGCACAGCATTTGAATCTTAGCACAAATCTGGTAACCGTTTGAAATGTTGGGACCCGCTATAGCGTGTTTCGAAACATAGGTTCATAGGTAGGTACTAGGTTATCTGCCCGAGGGCATTTATAAGCCTAGCCAGAGTGTGTTGGCTTTCGCCGCCCCATTGATTAATTAACTGATCCTCTGTCAAGCAGAGCCAATGAAGTGATTCCAGGGCTGTATTTTCTGTTACCTATCCACTTGTCAAGGTTTCTCTTGAAGAGTGTTAGTGAGGGGCTCTGCCTGATATAGTTTGGAATTTTGTTCCAAAGCATGGGGAGTCTCTGTGACAGGAATCTATCCCTCCAGCATGTTCTATTTATTGTTGTAGTGAGGTTTAGCTCACTAGAGCGCGTGGCTCACAGTGACTTGGATTTCTTTAGGTGGAGCAAGTCCCTCAATTCTGAGTTGGACATGGCTTTGTAAGTCAGGCAGAGATCACCTCTGAGTAAGCAATATGTCACTGAGTACAGCCAGAGTTTTTTCAGTTGGGCTGCATAGTACATATGTTTGAGGCCAGTAATCCTCTTGGTGAGGTACTTTTGTGGTCTTTCCAGCTGTTGGAAGTGTCTTGTGAGGTACATCCCAAATGGGGCATTGTGCTCTATGATGGGTCTGATGAGTGACAAGTAGAGGGGCACTATAACCTTTTTATTTCTAGATGCAAACCCTTTAGAAATTAGATGGGCCACATAGAAGGATTTCCTAACTACTTTGGCAATATGATTGTCAAAGGAGAGAATACTATCTACCTGGGTCCCCAGATCTCTTATTACCTCTTCTCTATTAAGGGGGCTGCCACCTATGTGGTAATTCGTGGATGTTTTATTTTTCCCAAACGGGATGACTATGCATTTTTTGGCATTTAGCTTGAGGCCATGACTTTGAAACCAGCTGTCCATCTCAGTAAGGCCCTTTTGGAGGATGTCCATGTCATCCAGAGAGTCAATTATGGCTCCCAGTTTGCAGTCATCGATGAACTTGGTTAGTCATAGTCCTGCTGTGTTTTCCTGTACTTCTGAGGGGGTCCCAGGGCCGAACCTTGTGGGACACCACTTGTGACTGGTTTAAAGTCCGACCTGGAGCCTGCTATTCTTACCGTGTAACCCATCTCGTGACATAGGGGTTTATGTTCAGGCTGGTGAGTTTTTCTGTAATATCCGAGTGGGGAATGGTGTTGAAAGCCTTGGCGAGGTCAAGATAGGCCGTGTGAACCACCTTTCCCTTGTCTATGGCCTTGCTGACTGTTTCAAAGAAGTCAACCAGGTTTAGTAGGCATGATCTGCCCTTAAAAAATCCGAACTGGGTCGGGTCAAGTGTTTGGAGGTTCCCAATGTCTTTGTTAATGAGTTCCATGATGATGCGCTCCATAGCCTTGCAGACCAGGCTAGTCAGGCTTATGGGGTGATAATTACCAGGGTCAGTTGTGGCCCCTCCTTTGTGGAGAGGAATAACTGCTGCTGTACTCCATTCTATGGACACGTAGCCTGTGGATAGGTTGAGGTTGAACAGCGTGTTTAGGTGGGGGGTTAGTTTGTTCTGTAGTTCGAGCAAGACGCAGCCTGGGACACCATCTGGTCCCATTGACGCTGTGTTTGTGGCTTTTGAAAGGGCTGTTTTCACCTGTGCGTCTGTGATTTTTGGGACACTACACTTTTCCAGTATTGTTGTGGGCCCTTTTGGAGGTGAGAGAGGGGTGAAGTTTGCACTGAATCTATCTGCCAGGATGTTGGCAATATCAGTAGGTTCAGTATATTTTGTGCTATTTTGCACTAGTTCAGTGCATATCTGTGAGTTGCCACTTCGATTCTTAACATAGCTAAAGAAGGCTTTGTGGTTATCTTTTGAATCCTTGGCTATTTTTCTTTCAAAGTTAGCCTTGGATGATTTCATGAGGGACCTTAGTTTCTTACTGATACTGATCAAGGATGTCTTTCCTTCTTGGGATTTGCTTTTTTTCGGAACTAGTTTCCTCCTTCTATTGTACAGCCTGTTTATGGCAGGGGTCCACCAAACTGGTTTCCTTCTCTTAGAGGAGTGAGTCTTGGTTTTGCTAGGGATGGCACAATCCATGCATCCTTGTAGGTGCTCATAGTGTGCATTTGTAAAGGTTTCTGCATCTTGGGCAGCATTATCCTTTAGCGTGGGGGCTGTGAAACTTACCACCTCTGTCTTAAGTAAGATGAAGTTTGCTTTAGAAAAGTTTTTTACTGTGGTTTCCTTAGTTGGGGGTGGTGGTGGGATGTGGACATCCAGAGTGATTATGGTCTGATCTAACCAGTGACAGGTTGACCTCCGGTGTGGAACACCTGTCGCCCATGCTGGTGATGACCAGGTCCAATATGTTTTCACCTCTGGTAGGGGAGTTTACCAACTGATCCAGGGCATTTGAGTTGATGAATTCCAGGAAGTGCTGGGCCTGGGAGTTTGCACTCGAGTAGTTTTCCCAGTGAATGGTAGGGTAATTGAAGTCACCCAATATCAGGGTGTTCGGTAGGACCCTCATGTTTTCCAGTGTCTCCAGAAAGGTGGAGTGGTGGTCCTGGGTCATGGAGGGTGATCCGTAGCAGGCCACAATTTGCATTGCAGTTTTGCACAATGTTAGTTTCACATGGATAATCTCAGAGGTATCATACTGCGCCACTAACCTGGAGGTGTAGGTATCCTTGATGAATATGGATACACCCCCTCTTTTTGTGTTTCGGTCCGTGTTCTGTGACCGAAACGTGTGGTATGAGTTGTAGCCTAGTAGTGCTACGGTGCTCTCTGAAGCCTTGAACCAGGTTTCAGTTACTGCACAGATGTCGAAGTTCTCCATACTGAGGAGTTTTCGAGTGTGTGCATTTTGAGATTTAAACTCCTGGCGTCGAGGAGCATAACCCTCAGTTTTTTGTTAATTGTGCTATTTACGGAGGTGGGTTTGACTTTTGAGCCTTGCCTAAAAAAGGCACTATGGGGGCAGCAAGAGCCTTGGCCAGTATTCAAAAGCCTAGGGGTGACATGGTGCAAGCCGTCTCTTGTGAAGCAACGTGGCTTGTCGAGCATGTCGTGCCAGGCTGACAGACACTGGATCCCCTTTGAATGACACCAGAAGCTTAGCCAATTGTTGAAATTGATAATTTTTTCTTTATACTGAGTTATCAATTCTTGGTGAGGGCAGGATGCTACTCAGGGTCAGGGTCATACCAGCCTGGGCTACATGATCAGAGAGCTCTTCCATGTCTCTTTTCATGTAGTCCATGGAGGTACATCTCAGGTCATTCACACCAACATGAACAATGCAGAGTCATATTTGTACTTGTTCTGGAGTGACCTGAGTGCTTGTGTTATGTGGTGGATTCTGGCTCCTGACAGGCAGTAACCTTCTACTTGTCCAGCCTAGTGAGTGGGACATCAGTGTGCCTGACTACAGAGTCACCTATTACTAAGTGTGTTAGGTATGTTATTTCGCCTTAAGGGCTGTGATTGTGCGGCACACTGATTTTGTGTTTTATGTGTTGTCCGTTAGTGACGGGAGGTGCAGGTTGTTTGGGTGTCTGCTTTGGAGGTCTCTGATGCTTTTACAGATTTTTATTTAGAGCTTCTGGGTATGATTTTGTGTATTTATGTGTATTTTTGTCCAGTGCTGTTTTAGTAGGTCTGTGTGCAGCTGGAGGTGTGGTGCAAGTGTTAACCTTCTCTGACTGACTGCCTGTTCCAGTCTTGGGTGGAGACAGCTTAGCTTCCAGTTTGGCTGCATAATTGCATCTCTTGCATATGTTAGTGTTTTGTGGTAGGAGGAGATGGTTGTCTGAGTACATGAGGCAGTTGTAACATTGCCTCAAGATACCCAGATTCACCAGCTGGACTGGAGAGTACACCTGAAATTGCCCTTTGGTCATGCCTGAATAGTACGGTGAGCTGCTTAGTTGCTTGGTTGGTGAGGGGTGAATAAACAGCCTTGACCTGCTGGGCAATCAGTGTCAGGGTATATTAGTGCTTGCTATTAGGTCTGAGCAAGTGCTGGGCTGTAGGATGCTTTTAGAGTGCTTAGGTTGAGAGTTAGACTAGTTTCAAGGGAAAAACTGAAGAGGAAACTTAGTGGAGCTGGGAATAATTTAATCGTAGCTAACCAGCACTGCCCGGTGCGCAAAACCATGCAAATGTGTTTTTTTATAGTAGGGAAATGAAAGAGAGAGAAATTAGCCCAAAATGGCCAATAAACTATAATTTCTGGGCTGGAACCACTCCTCCAGGGACAGATAGGTTGCTCAAAGCTCCCCTCTCTCACAGGTAAACAGAGAAAATTCCTTCTATCCAAGTAAGGTATGGGCAACTGAGAAACTGGGATCACAGCCCTGAATTTAGCACTAGCCTGAAAACTGGACTATACTAGCTTGGAATGGCAGGAAACAAGGAATTTTTTTTTTGTTTTGTTTTTTTTTTTTAAAGATAAGGCAAAAACAGTAAAAAATACACTTAAAACAGCTTTAAACGACTACAAACGATCAGACTTACAGATCAGACATGGACTTACATATTTACATATACTAAGTCCTAGACTGTCATTTCTCTGAGGTATGACAATCTCTGAGTTGGTATATACAGTGGATATAAAATGTTTACACACCCCTGTTAAAATGCCAGGTTTTTGTGATATAAAATATGAGGCCACAATAAATCATTTCAAAATTTTTCCCACCTTTAATGTGACCTATAAACTGTACAAATTAATTGAAAAATAAACAAATCTGTTAGAGGGCAAAATATAAAAAATAAAAAAACCTACAATAAGTTGGTTGCATAAGTGTGCACACCCTTAAACTAATACTTTGTTGAAGCACCTTTTGATTTAATTACAGCATTCAGTCTTCTTAGGTACACGCCTGCCATCAATTAAAGAGACTGATTAACCCCAAATAAAGTTTAGATTTCCTAGTAGGATTTCCTGACATTTATTCAGTTGCCTGCTACAGTAAAAGCCATGGTTCACAGAGAGCTTACAAAGCATCAAATATATCTCATTGTTGAAAGGTATCAGTCAGGAGAAAGGTACAAAATAATTTCCACAGCACTGGATACACCATGGAACACAGTGAAGACAAGTCATCAATAGGTGGAGATAATATGGGACACCAGTGACGTTGCAAAGAACTGGACGTTCCTCCAAAATTGATGAAAAGACAACACAAAAACTGGTCAGGGAAGTTGCCAACAGACCTACAGCAACACTGAAGGAGCTGTAGGAATTTCTGGCAAGTACTGGTTGTGTACTACAAGTGACAACAATCTCCCGTGTTCGCCATATGTGTGAGATATGGGGTAGGGTTGCAAGACAGAAGCAGGTCCGGCTAAAATTTGGAAAACAATACATGAAGTCTCCCAAAAACATGTGGGAAAATGTGTTATGGTCTGATGAGACCAAGGTTGAACTTTTTGGTCACAATTCCAAAGGGTATGTTTGGCACAAAAACAACACTTCACATCACCAAAAGAACACCATCCCCATGGTGAAGCATGGTGGTGGCAGTACCATGCTTTGGGGTTGCTTTTCTTCAGCTGGAACTGGGGCTTTAGTCAACGTGGAGGGAATTATGAACAGTTCCAAATACCAGTCACTTTTGGCCCAAAACCTTCAAATGTCTGCTAAAAAGCTGAAGATGAAAAGGAATTTCACCTTTCAACACGACAATGACCCCTAAGCATACATCCAAATCAACAAAAGAATGTCTTCACCAGAAGAAAATTAAAGTTTTGGAATGGCCGAGCCAGAGCCTAGACCTAAATCCAATACAAAATCTGTGGGGTAACCTGAAGAGGGCTGTGCTCAAGAGATGCCCTCGCAATCTGACAGATTTGGAGTGTTTTTGCAGGGAAGAGTGGGCAAATATTGCCCAGTCAAGATGTGCCATGCTGATAGACTCCTACCCCAGAAGACTGAATGTTGTAATTAAATAAAAAGGCGCTTCAACAAAGTATTAAATTAAGGGTGTGCACACATGAAACCAGCTTATTGTACGTTTTTTATTTTTTATATTTTCCCCAACAGATTTGTTTTTCAATTGAATTGTACAGGTTATAGGTCACATTAAAGGTGGGAAATGTTTTGAAATCATTTATTGCGACCTCGTTTTTCTATATCACAAAACCTGGCATTTCAACAGGGGTGTGTAAACATTTTATATCCACTATATGTGTTTGGGTCTACTTCATATAAATGAAATCTCACTTACCTGAATTTTAAATAACCGAGACAACAACACCAAAGTTGCATTTTGACAAACACTCATATTAATGACAGTATAACCAGGGAAAGGAGACTCACTACCCACATAATAGTGGTGGTATCTAAAAATCAGTAAATTTACTTTATGTTTTAAACAGGAACAATGCAAACCTATCACAAAATACAATGCACTATGTCAGGGTTGGGAAGGGGGACTACAATGGAATCTACACCCTCCAGGTTGCATTATTTCATCACAAGGGAAAAAATTAACACCTGGGAGTAAATATGATGACAACTCCTACCCTTTGCCATGGATTACTGCATAAACAATCTCTTTTGATATCTATGTAATTATTTTAATTCTAGGTAAAAATATATAAAGGAAGGAGTAAGGCATATGCTTTGTCTGCACATGCAAAGAATGTTCTCATGTACTCTGTGGGTGCAGTGATTGATCAGAGGCAACTTTGAATAACACACACAGAAGCTAAGTTCTGATCTCCATGCATTTACTAACCCATTTTCAAGAAGGTTGTGGTTCTGCAGCTGATGGTTTTGGCTTCTTTCCTCCTGCAAAACAGCTGTTATCTCCAAAATACTTCGCCATAGTAAAATAAAAATTTCAAGCAAGTGTTCTAGGACACTTACTTAAAAAATGTGCTTTGTATGTACCCCTGCCTTAGAGGTAATGAAACAAATGTATCTTGAATTGTTAACGAAAAAAATGAAACATTACAGCAATGCGAAAACATTAAAAAAGATTGAAAATCCTGCTGTTTAATCAGAAAGACATGAATTATATTTGATACCCTGAAAACAACTGGTAGCTATACTTCTACTTTCAAGACAATCCCTAGGATTCAGAGACTTCTTCTCCCTCCATGCTAATTACTCAGTATAGATTGGTCAATTAATGCAATGGAGAGAAATTCCATTTCACAGACATAAAAGCCGCACTGGGAAATGCCTTATTAGAGGCTCACTACCATATTTCCGAACCAAACACTGCTCTATCAGAATTGACCACCAGACAGTCAATGCATTATGTTAGCAAAGGAACCTACACACACACACACACACCAACTCCCAGATATTCCCACTCATACACACATATCCACTTATGCACAAACAAGCCCCTGCACACTAAGTCTCACCATACCTCTCAACCTAGAAACATCAAAAATCTGGACAAGGCCCATGAAAAATAGGTACAAATATGTATGCTGATTAGCGTCTAATTTGCATACATAATTATGTAACCCCACTCGCTCTGATGGAATTGTGGGATGCCAACTTTCAAACGCAAACTGATGAACAACCAACCAAAATATGGCACCAGATTCCAATGTCCTATTACTTGGCTATTTCGCCCCATTTACCATAAACACTAATGTGTGCATACTGCTTTACTTCTACAATCAATGATTATTTGGATTTTATTTTTACATTTTGCAGCATATCAATGCACAAACACTAACAGACATCTGATAAACAAAGCAATACTGTCTCACAATGAAAACGGACTTGGCATTAAAACTTC
Source organism: Protopterus annectens (assembly GCF_019279795.1). NCBI lineage: Eukaryota > Metazoa > Chordata > Ceratodontiformes > Protopteridae > Protopterus > Protopterus annectens. The sequence continues at coordinate 359,388,375 of NC_056727.1, read as the reverse complement.
TCTGCCCTTGAAACTCACATTCATTGAAACAGCATTGAAACCCACACCACATACAAAGAAAATGCATCGGGCCAGTGGTGGATAAAGATTACCTTTGGGCTGTTTTCAAATCATTGGCCCGTTGCACACGAAACAAGAAACATACATGTGTTCTTTTCTTTGATACACCTTCCTGACTAAGTTATATTCCTTGTATAATACAGCAAACTTGTTAGAGTGCATTTTAAATTTATTGTTTGAATGAACATTTTTCCAATAGGCTGTACTGTAGGCAATGAAAAAAATGCATGCACCAGTAATTACAAAACTGCCCAATTCAGAGCATTTCTTTCATAAAAGTCTACTTCCACACCCAAACTATAAACAGAATAACAGTAGTGTAAGCCATAGGCATCTTGCACAGCTTCTCACACTTATTTTCAAATAAAGTTTTTTTTTTGGGGTGGGGAGGGTGCAAAAGGTCAAAAAACAGGTACACATTTTAAACATTGCTTGTATAATTTTGGAAAGTTGCTAGAATAAAATGTGCTATCACCATGCATGTTACTGACAAGTCTTGAAACCAGAACCCTATATATTACAGTCAGTGCAAAATACCACTATGCTAAATCAGCAGTTTGAAAAACAGGAAGACTGAAACTTAATGACTATCATTTAGTGAATTCAGTTCTCACTTCTCACTATAGATCTCAACCTCTTAGCACAAAAAACCTGGACAAACAATAAAGCTAATAATGGGGGAATATAAATTGTGTTCTCACTTCTCACCATAGCTCTCAACTCTTAGCACAAGAAAATCTGGGCAAAGCTCAGAAATAGTAGTGGCTAGGGACTTTAGGCTCCTTTTACCCTGTACCAAAGCTACAGGGTTTGAGCACAAATACCTCTAGCTACCAGGTGTTATTACATTGGGGGCATTTTCACACACACACACACAAAATATGGATTTATATATTTTATTTTTTAAAATAAGCAGCTCAAATAAACTTTCTTCTTTTTTTCTCATGTTCTAATGAGAAGATACATTTTGAAAAGCTTTTTGTTATGCATAAAGGTTATAAGGGGCAGCAATTGTGTGAAATGCATTACAACAGTTTCCTTAGAGCTATTCTCAGCCCTCTACCATAAACATCAATGACAGGGCTTAAAAAATTAGGGACAGATGAACACTGTTGTGGACAAAGCCTTAAAATAAAAACATTTCTCACTGACTGAAAATTATTTGCATATGATAGAATGCTTTCTGGAATCATTAATTTTCCTTGGTAGAAACATATGTATTTAAGAATAGATGGCAGTTTTTCATGCAGAATAAGGGATGCCCTTAAAAAATTAAGAAAAGTGAGTTATGTTTTCAAGCTATTACAAAGTCTGAATGGAATACAAACAGATCATGGTACTGAACACATCATATCCTTTTTGCTGTTTTCTGATCCAGTGCTCTGGTGACATCAAAGCTTCAGAAGGACTGTTTTACAAGAGCCTCATTTGCATATACATGAAGGTTTGTTTGAAATTGTGTCAAACTGCTAGAACTCAGATGCATGCTGAAACAACACACTGATTGATGCTTTATTGACATATGTGATGCATTGCATGCTGTATATAAAATGTGTCAGAACTTAGAATACTATGCAGAAGGAAGCAGGAATGGTCTACTTTAAAAGGGGTCAAAGTTGAAATTCAGGAACACCAAAATAATTATGGAATGCACAGACAAAGGCTATAAGAGAAAACACCACCACAGCCTTCTGACCTGCAATGCACTTTGTTAACACCTTGCACTTTAGTGTTAGTATGAGCTCGGTGCCTATCTACAACTGCTTACTTATTTGCAAGCTCCAGTCTGTCAAAATCAGGGACTCCATGAAGAGATTTTTTTCCACAAAGTTTAAGAATCAAGTAGTATAAAAATACATGAGTTCTCTTTCATTTGAAATCAGGCTGCCCAGAATAATATTCTGCTCTGTTACTTAGCTGCACTATCAAGGCATCAAGTGAAAAAGCAAACACTATACTCTCAAAAAACGAATATCAGTACAATACAGAAATATTTATGTCAATTTGTGCATTTGTACACAGTCACACACACACACCTTTGTTTCCTTACCTAATTCCCCAACCAAGTGCTTTATCCGCCCCACGTTTACTGGCTCGCGCTGCCTGCTGCTTGGAAAAAATAAAACCGATAGTACTGCTGCCTGTAATTCTCATTGCTGCTGTATTCCTTCTCGCAGCCAGCTTGGAAAAAAATAAAATGAGCATTACTGCCATTAGTGTTGCTGCCAGGTTTTCTCGCTGTTGTATTCCCACTCTCAGCCAGCCGGAAATAATGACGTGAGCTCCTTGAGCTCAATTCCGACTGGCTGGTAGCCCTGATGGCGCTGACGTCATCGAGCACGTGATGATGTCAGCTCCGACAGCGCGATTTTTAAAAAAATTAAAAAAATGAAGCAAAATAATCGGAAATGAGGGGGTGCCAATCGGGAATCGTGGCACCCCCTTCATTTGGACCCCAAAACTCGGTAAATACCGAGTAATTCGGTATGGTTGGGAGGTATGAGTCTCACTCATGGAAACACTCAACACATCCTACATGTATGCTCCAACACACGCACACATGCACACACACACAGACACACACACACACACACACACACACACACACACACACACACACACACACACACACACACACAAAAACAAACATGCCTAACTCCTTGTAATGCAAGCACTGAGGCAGACACACAGGTGCATATACCCACACACCTGCAAATAAACACATTCACTCTCAGCTCGGTGGTGGTGCTGCGGTAGCATTGTTGCCTCACAGTACGACGTTGTCCCTTTCGATTCTCGGTTAGAGCGTCTTCTGTGTGGCGACATGCGTGAATGGGCACCCCTTCGTTGAAGGTTGTGCGTCAGGCCCGGCAAGTCGGCACGTAAAAATCTACTGCCAATCATTAGCGGACCGAAGTTCCGCTGTGGCGACCCCTAACCGGGAAAAGCTGAAAGACACAACAACTCTCAGCCTAACTAATGCCCCTACAGTCACACACGTACACATTATTACATAAACATATAATGACACATCCCCAACTCCACAATGCTCTGTTGCACTTAACTGTACTGTGAGTACTCCCACAGGGGTGAATTTTGTCTTTTGACAGGATTCACTTTTTCCTTCAAGAGTAAAATTCTACTCAACAAGGCAATGCAGACAAATTGGGAAAAAATTCTAGGAGAGAATACATGGCTAATTAGCATTAGCTGCTGCCCTGGCCAGCAGCATTAGCATGCAGCTTCCCCAGGAATACCGATCTCCATGCTGATGCCCAGTGAGGGGAAAACCTCAGTGGTAAAGCAGCCTGTGAACCAGTAAGGCTTACCTTGATGTGGAAACCTTCAAAGATACGGTTTTCACATTATGATAAGCCTTTCCTGAATCCCCCTCCCCCAGTGTTCTGGAAATGTTGCAGTTAGACACTTTCTAATGGTAATCAAACTTTAATTTGACCCCTTCTATGAATGTCCACATTCCTGTAACCTTTCAGATATTTCTTACAAAAATTTCAACAGATGACACTTGGATTCTCTCCTTACAAATACAATGCATGAGTTAATAGCACTAAGCATAAGTGAATGGTAACATCTCACATATGTATAGATGTAATTTTGTGTTTGTCAAAACTGTTTTTACGATTTATCATTTTTTTTAAATTTACACTACATTTGTCTGTCACCATCCATGTCCTGGAGCACCTCCTTGATCATATACTTCACCTTCCATGACAGTTGTTCAACTTACCCCTTTGTACAGAGACTCAAAAGGGGAAATCTTTAGCACAAATGGTCGGGGAAGTGCACAAAAATGAGATATCTGTGCCTGGAACAGTGTTATCGTAACGATTGTGGAAGGTTTTTTGATATGCCCTGTGTACTGCCCTACCACAATTCTGAATGTGCATTACATATGCACACACTTCTGGACTAGTGTTACTGCTCTCCACCAATTACTTGACAGTAAACCCTCCTCTTCCCTTGGAAAATAAATGATAGAAATGTATCACTTTTTGGGAGAAATAATAATTACCTTTTTGTTCTAATGCTATACCAACATGATACAACTATGATTCAGGTATGTAATGAGCTTTTCAGCTAGACTATGCCATATGAATATGTTTATTTAAATTGAAACTAAGAACACTAGTGACTATGCAAGCCTACTATGGTCACTAACAATACAGAACTATACCTCTGAAACACTGAAGGGGCAGAGAGTTTATCCCAACACTCAGTCTGCAAGGCATGGAAACCAGTCTTATACAGAGCATAGGTTCATAGGTTGGTACTAGGCTATCAGCCCTAGGGCCTATACAAGCCTAGCCATAACAATTCCCTGGCTATTTCTTCCCACACTATTTACTTCTCTGGACCCAGGTCTAGCAGGGCGACTGACGTGATCCCCGGGGTGAATTTCCTTTCTCCCATCCAATCGTCAAGGTTCCTTTTGAAGAGGGCCAAAGAGGCACTCTGCTTGACATGTATGGGCAATCTATTCTAGAGTCTGGGGAGTCTCTGGGTCAGAAACCCATCCCTCCAGCATGTTTTGTTTATTGTGATGACAAGGTTTAGATCCCTGGAGCGTGCGGCACCGAGGGATTGGGATTTCTTTAAGTGTAGCATGTCCAACAGCTCTGGGTTTGACATGGCCTTGTATTTTAAGCAGAGATCGTCTCTGAGTAGACGATATGTGACAGAGTATAGCTGGAGTTTTTTAAGGCGGTCAGCGTAGGGCATCTGCTTTAGGCCTGTGATTCTTTTAGTGAGGTATTTCTGCGGCCTTTCCAGTTGTTGCAGATGTCTTGAGAGGTACATACCAAACGGGGTGTTGTATTCTATAATGGGTCTAATGAGGGATGAGTACAGTCGGACAATGACCTCCTTTTTTCTGGATGAAAAACCCTTAGTGATGAGGTGTGCCACATAGAAGGATTTCCTGACTGTTGTGGCAATGTGGTTATCGAAAGTGAGACCACTGTCCACCTGTGTCCCTAAGTCTCTTATCACACTTTCGGTGTTTAGTGTACTGCCACCTATATGGTAATTCACAGATATATGTTTTTCCCAAAGGGGATAACTATACATTTCTTGGCATTGGGCTTGAGCCCATGGCTCTGGCACCAAGCATCTGTTTCTGTAAGGCCCTTTTGTAGAGTATCCACATAATTTGGGGATTCAATAATGGCTCCCAGTTTGCAGTCATCTACGAACTTTGTTATCCAGAGTCCCTTAGTGTTGGCCTGTACTTCATTGAAGTAGATGCCAAACAAGAGCGGTCCCAGGACTGAACCCTGAGGTACTCCACTTGTCTGGAGCTGGATTTGGAGTTGGCTACTTTTACAGTGTGGGTTCTATCAGTAAGCCAGTTAGCAACCCATTGAGTGACGTAGGGATTAATGCCCAGCTTAGTAAGTTTATCTATGATTCCAGAGTGGGGGATAGTGTCAAAGGCCTTGGCAAGGTCTAGATAGGCTGTGTGGACCACCTTACCATTGTCCATGGCTCTGGAGACTGATTCGAAGAAGTCAATCAGGTTCAGGAGACAAGATCGGCCCTTCATGAACCCAAACTGAGTGGGGTCCTGTGTTTGAAGGTTGTCAATGTCTTTGTTTATAAGTTCCATGATAATACGCTCCATGGCCTTGCAGATAAGGCTTGTCAGACTGATGGGACGGTAGTTTCCGGGATCCAAGGTGGATCCCCCCTTGTGGAGTGGGATAGCTGTAGCTCTGCGCCACTCAGTGGGTATGAAACCTGAGGTGAGGCATCAGTCCATCACAAGATATACACACAAACATATACTTCAAGATGATATGGAAGTCTGCAATTTCACTTATGATATGTCCATGGAAGGTTGGAAGAACCAATTCATCTGATAAAAACCCACATGGGCACAAGAAGGACATGCAGACTCTGCACAGAAGCCATTCCAGTTCAGAGTAAAACTGGGCATATGCTGTATTTCCCACCCTTCAGACTAAACATCTACTATCATTATACCGAAATTAATAAAATGTTAACATGGCAGAGGGATAGGGTCACAGTGAAATGCTTATGCAAACCTACATTTGATGGCCACATATTGGAGACAATAGGCAGTATTCATAGCCATTATGTGAATGTGTAAAGTCAATTTGCTCTGTTCATGCATTTGTGCAGCAAAGGTGTGATTCACTGAAGCTATTTATGCTAATGTGCAATGGCCATGAATAAACTTAAGTAAATGAGCAAATAATGAGATGTGAATGAGAAATGATGTAAATCCTTATATGTTAATAAATCTTTCTCTTGTCTATTTGTGATTCATGGTCATAATTTGACTTGTTTCCGCTCCATCCACCGATTCATTATAAAAGGCGGAATTGCACCTTTTCTATCTAATTTTCAATCAGTAACAACACTTTCCCTTGTTGCCAGCATTGATATTTCCTGGTGTGAGCTGCTTGTCCTGGCAAAGCCAAAACAGCAGGTGCTTAACAGCGCTCGCCGACCAAGAAGGCAGAGATACAGACTGAGAATAATCCATCATAATTTTGATAATCAGGAGGTACCTGACAGATTTAGAGTGATCAGGTATATTATAAGGGTTTATTAAGTATTTATGTCCCCCACAAGGGTACTGAGGAGATGCACAGCCTTCCTGTCCCTATGGATAATAAGGTATGCATAGCCCTCATTATGTTTGCTAAGAGGACCTTCCAGAGAAGGACTGGGGACATACTGGGTATCTCAGAGACTTCTGCCTGAAGAATACTTCAACAGTTCCTGGATGCATTCTTAGCATGTGTGGAACAGTTAATCTATTTCCCATTGTTGCATCAGGACCAAGCCCACACTATGAGTGCCTTTTATGGGGTGTCGCATTTCCCTGAGGACCTTGGTGCGACAGATTGCACCCAAGTTGCAATTAGGGCCCCATCTGATCTATTGCAGGAGCAGTATCATAATTGGAAGGACTACCTTTCCCTGAACTGCCTGGTATGTACTGCATGGGGGTGCATGACCAATGTGTCTGACCACCATCCTAGCAATGCACATGATTCCCATATTTGGCACACTAGCTTACTCGTATGACCTCTTCCTGCAAGTGGAAATTTTTTTTATATCATCTAAGTAGTTACTCATGGTAAAATTTATTGCTTAAAACTAAACCTCTTTGTTTTGTCCCCCCTTTCTCTCTCCCTCTCTCTATAACTATATATATATATATATATATATATATATATATATATATATATATATCTTTTTTTCAGGTGATGCTGGTTATCTACTTTAATCATGACTTATGACACGACTGAGAAATCCATGCAGAGAAGTAGAAAACAATTTTAATACAGCGCTGTCATAGACCCACATTGTCATCAAGCATCTGGCATGTTGAAAAGGAGATTGAGATGCATGGATAAATCTGGGGTGCCCTTCAGTATGACACAGCTACTGCATGCAAGCTGTTTACTGCATGTTGCATTCTGCACAACATGATCATGCACCAGTCTGGTGGTGAAGTGACCCTTACAGTCACTGCATTTCCTAAATTCCAGTCCTAATATGAGTAATGATGACCAGCTGGCAGCAGTAGTAAGGGACTCCATGCAGCAGGCTTGTGCATGGTAGGTATACAGCTGTGCAGGTAAAGAGGCTGAATCTAATCCAGAACTGTGGACCATTACATTCAGGTTTTTGTTTCCTTTCTTGTAAAAAAAGAAAAAAAAATGGAATAACTTAGGCATGCAGTGATATGTGTGGGCTGTTCTGTGTGGTTTATGGTCTACTGCCACCATTCATCAGACATTCCTTATCTTTAAATAATTATTTTTTATTTCAGAACAGATACTCATATTATTGTTTATAAAAGTCACGCTTGAGTACTAACTGACACCTGTTCAGTGATGCCATAAGGCATCATATAAAGAATAATCATATGTTTAACTGTTTTGCATAATAAATTCTGCATTGGTGGTATGCGTAAGTATGTATTTTATCTCATATGAAGTACATTTAATCAAAAGCATTACTTCAATATTTAACATGAGTTCATACCTTGAATTTGATTTTTTTTTTTTTTGCATCCGGCGATGCTTCCTTAGTTTTAGGTATTACACATTCAAAATTATTTACTTTTCTATCTCTTAAGCTACTACACAATAGATTATTTCATTTTCTCACACACACCAACTTGTGTCTGCAAAGACATGAATCATCATTTGTGCAGTGCTGAGGGTGAAGTGGTAACAGTGCTACTTTACATTGCAAGATACTTTTGTAATTTTTTTTTTTGTAAGTAGTGTTTCTCTTAATAGTGGATAATATTTGTTTTCAATTCTGGGTAATTGCCAGCTGTAGCACTGCTGAGCTGAAGCTCTTGACAATGGATAAGCCACTAACTGTGTAAATCAGAGTAATTTGAATGCTATGACATACAGCTTTCTTTCCAGATATTCCCTTCAATTGGAAGCACTAGCATTACTGAAATAAAATGCATGGAAATACAGTGTGTCTTAATACTAGATTACATCCTGCACTACTGTTCCCTGCAGTATTTATTTTTCTTTTTCACTTTTTTTCTTAATAACTCATTGACTTTCAAGTTAAATACTGACATCTCTGTGTAGAAGTCAATTTGTAAGTACCTGAAATGTGCAGCCTGAATCACAGTAGGCCAAAGTAAATATGTCGTACACAACATGTACTAAAGGTAGGGTAGGTGAAGGTGCATGTTATGTGATCTTGAGGAGAGAGTGTCATGTGAACTGGATGGTGACTTGCTGCAATGTGACCTACTTGAAGCAAGTAATCCTGCAGACTGTGGATCTGGGACCTCAAATGAGAGGTTCAGCTATGTGTAGGTGAACACTGATGTGACATGAATGAATTCTGTTGTTTCCCCCACTACCAGTTCCACAACCATCTTGAGAAGCACTTGTAATGCAATGTGATATGCCTCCTTGAACCTGAACATTACCCTCTCCTCTTCCCTTTCCAAAACTGACTCCTATTTGAGTCTGGCAAGTCCTCACTAATGTATGAAAGGAAGCAGACATGGATACTTGGTTTGCCACTGTACTATGAATCAGTGTGATTTATTTTATTTTATTTTACATTTGTTTTCCGGGCTAGTCTAAATGGATATATGTCCATTTTCAGTAGAGGCCCGAGGAGAAAAGCTCCAAGCAAAAAGTATTATACATAAAGTCCTCAAAAAAAACAGTGGAAAAAAAAAAAACAATTACATAAGTATGAAACTGATTAGCATATGTTTTAGCAACAGTTATAAGGTTACACATAGGAAGACATATTGTTATGTTACAGTTGTATAAAGAAAAAAAAAACATTTAATGTACATGAGTTTACGCAGCACAGTAAGGAGGTAAAAAAATAATTAATTCCAACACAAGGTAGATGATAGAGAAGTGATCATGGCATTATCTCACACTGTGGTCGACATTTGTGCCGTAACAGAGACCTGCTTCAAGGCAGCAGAAAGCACCCCTGCACTACCTGGCTGTAACTCATTCCACATCTTTCATCCCCAGAACTTGGACCGAAGCTCCAAAGGTGGTGGTGTTTCCATATTCATAAAGGATGTGCACACCTCCAGACTGGTAGCTCAACATAACGCATCTAAGATAATTCAAGTGCAGCTAACATTGGGTAAGACAATGATTCATGTCATAGCCTGCTATAGGTCCCCAACCATGTCCCAGGACTCAAACTCAACATTCCTAAGCACCCTGGAGAATATTAGGGTCCAACCTAACACTCACATACTGGGCGACTTCAACTACCCCTCCATTAACTGGGAGAACTACTCATGTACCAATACACTTGCCCAATGTTTTCCTGGAATTCATTAATTCCAATGCCCTGGAGCAGCTTATTCTTACCCCCCCTAGAGGTGGCAACATCCTTGACCTGGTCATTACTAACATGGGAGACCATTGCTCTACACCAATAGTCAACTCCTCCATGGTTAGATCCATCCACAAACTAATCACCTTGGAAATCCACATCCCTCTCACCACCCCTGCAAAGGTAACCACCATGAAAAACTTCTGCAAAGCTTAAACTCTGGGCTCCTAAAAACAGAGGTGGCTAACTTCATGGCATCCATGAAAATGGAGAGCAGTTGCATGACCGCCGATTCATACACCAATGCACTGTACAAACATGTACACAAATGCATGGATCTCGCCATACCCTATAGAACCAAGATGCTCTCCTCCAAAAAAAGGAAGCCAATCTGGTGGTCCCCTACCATAAAAAAACTCTACAACAGAAGGAGGAAATTGATGCAGAATAAAGTGAAGTCCAAAGACTGGAAAAACTCCCTTATCAGCCTCCACAAAAAGTTGAGATCCCTCATCAAATCCTCTAAAGCTAGCTATGAAAACAGAATTGCAGCAGATAGTAAAGACAACCACAAGGCCTTCTAAAGTTATGTAAAGAATCTCCACGGCAATACCCAGATTTGCTCTAAGTTACTGCACAATGGTACCTCCTATACCGAGCCAACAGATATTGCCAATATACTGGTCGACAGATTCAGTGCCAACTTTATTCCCCCCCCCCAAGGGACCAGTCACAATGACAGTAGATTGCCAAGCACCCATTACTACTGCTGCACAGGTTAAAACAGCACTGTCCAAGGCCAAAAGTACAGCTTCTATGGGACATGACAATATCCCCAGCTGTGTTCTACACCTCACCTGTGTGCCTTGTTCAATCACAGCTTCACCTCGGGCTTTGTCCCTACTGAATGGCACACTGCTACAGTCATCCCTCTACACAAAGGAGGAACGACTATAGACCCTGGGAACTATCGCCCCATTAGCCGGATGAGTCTGATATGCAAAGCTATGGAACGTATCATCATGGACCTAATAAAGAAGGATATAAGGAATCTCCAAACTCTGGATCCTACACAGTCTGGTTTTGTGAAGGGTAGATCATGCCTGACTTCTTTGAGTCAGTCACCAGAGTTGTGGATGAAGGAAAGGTGGTTCATACAGCCTACCTTGATCTGGCCAAAGCCTTTGATACCATTCCTCACTCAGGAATCATAGAAAAACTCACTAAGCTAGGCATCAACCCCTTTATCACTAGGTGGGTTGCAAACTGGCTCACAGGTAGAACCAACAGTGTGAAAGTAGCTGACTCCAAGTCACACTGCTGACCAGTCATGAGTGGAGTCCCACAGGGTTCGGTCCTGGGTCCTCTCCTGTTTGGTATCTACTTCTCTGAAGTCCAGGCCAACACGAAGGGACTCTGGCTGACAAAGTTTGCAGACGATTGCAAGTTAGGGGCTATTATTAACTCCCTACAGAAAGGCCTCACTGAGACCAACAACTGGTGTCAGAACCATGGCCTTAAGCTCAATGCCAAAAAATGTGTTGTTATCCCCTTTGAGAAAAACACAGTTCCCTTGAATTACCACATTGATGGTAGTCCACTGAACACAGAAGGCATTATAGGAGATCTGGGAACACAGGTTGACAGCAACCTCTCCTTTGACGACCACATTGCCACTGTGGTCAGAAAGTCCTTCTATGTTGCACATCTCAATACTAAGTGTTTTGCATCCAGGAAGAAAGAAGTCATTGTCTCTCTCTACTCTTCCCTAATTAGGCCAATCATTGAGTACAATGCCCCATCTGGCATGTACCTCACTAAACACCTGCAATAACTGGAGAGGCCCCAAAAGTACCTCACAAAGAGGATCATAGGCCTTAAAATTTGTCCTATATGGACAGACTCAAAAAACTCCAACTATTCCTTGTCTCATATCGCCTACTTAGAGGCGATCTCTGCTTGACTTACAAAGCCATTTCTGACCCAGCACTGTTAGAAATGCTACATCTAAAGAAATCCCATTCCCTCCACACCACATGCTTCAGAGACCTCATCCTCATTACCACGATCAAGAGAACATGCTGGAGGGACAGGTTCATAACCCAGAGACTGCCCATGCTATGGAATAGACTTCCCATACATGTCAAGCAAGGCACCTCACTGGCCCTCTTCAACAGAAATCTTGATGAGTGGATGGGAAATAAAAAATTCACCCCAGGGATCACTCCAGTGGATTTACTCAATAGAAACACTGGGAACTAAGGTTGGGTGACATGATGCCAGGGTAATCCTATGGGCTAGGCATGTAAAGGCTCCAGGGCCATTAGCCTAGTACACACCTATGAACACACTTATGAACTATGTAGTGCTGGAAATCTTCATATACACCCTGGAAGACTCTGACCATTTCTAGCTGATTCTTGGTGGCAGTGCACTGGGCCTTAACAATGTCATGGCACATTTGCAGCTGGACAGCCAATGTTTTACATGTTTTCTGGAGTAGCTGTGACATACGCCTGCACTGTGCACAACTCTGTAATGGTGTCACTGTGGAAACTTTCACCTCTGAATTTCTGCCATCGTCCAGAAGCTGTTCCTATGGGTTTGGAGATACTGGGGTAGATATGCATGGGTTTTTCCCTGTAAAAACTGGAATATAATGTCACCATGTGCTTGACTCTCCTGCAGGGTTACTACCATGTTGTGGGGTGTAAGATTCTGACATTAAACTTGGGGACTGTGTGGCACCTTCCTCAGGCTGATTAATAAGTGCAACTATGTTATCAACATCATCTGCCATTGTGTTGCTGATATCCTCTAAATTTATTGGTATAGTGGAACTGTTTGTTTCTGCAGCTGAGGTACGAAGGACACATATCTTGCACACACTGTTCAATGTCATTATGTGCAGAAGTGGAGGGTTTACCTGTTACTAGCAATTTTCATATGTTCCAGGCAATCATTCCATTTCAGCATTTATTTTTGTATGTAAATATGCTACTGTTGTCAAACTTACTTTCTTAAGCAGATATAATAGCCAGTGTCCACACCACCTCTGATTATGCCCATGCCATCATCATGTCTTTCATAACCATCCCCATGAATGGAAAGGAAGTATTCCTCATAAGGTGTTAAAGTAATAAGTGTCCGAGCCCCCCCCCCCCAAGAAGTAGCGCTATGAGCAATCGCATTCTGCCTTGCCTTTGCTCTTGCATTTCCTACCATATCATTGGCTTTCATCTGGTATTCTGTTAATGTGCAATTCCTTCCTCCAATAGCATTTACATCCCTGACCACTTAGTTCTAGGCCTTTGCCATATCAGCTTGTTTGGGTCCCCTTTTCTAAAAAGGAGTTTACTGTATGCCCTAAGTGTTGCCATGAGGATGCAGTTCTCCTTTTGACCAAAAAAAGAAGTTATGTACTCACCATAACGTTCCATCTGAGTAGTTATACTTCATTTTCTGCAACCTGTGGGTATTCGGATCCATATCGGATCAGAGCTGGCAACATTTCATCAAGCATCTGCTCCAAGCTCCTCCCCTTACCTCTCCTACCTTCCCTCAGATCGAGTTTGCCACTGACCAAACTATTAGCAACTCAATAACGTTAACCTAGAACAGGTCCAGGTGAAGGAAGGAGGGAGGGACGGTTGCATAAAATGAAGTATAACTACTCAGATGGAACGTTATGGTGAGTACATAACTTCTTTATCTGAAGTAGTTAACTTCATTTATCTGTGGGACCGAGCTACCAAAACTCCAGGAAGGCCCTCATGGAAGGATATTGCTGAGCACTGCAGAGCCAAAGGATGCTCTCCCTCTAGAGATCAAATCCAACTTATAATGAGACATAAATGTATGTGACCTTGCCCAGGTCGCTGCTGCACAGATATTATCCAGAGAAACCCCAGACCAAAAAGCAGCAGAAGTTGCCATAGATCTGGTGGAATGAGCTTTAATAGGACAAGGTGGGGATAGGCCTTTATCCCTATAGACTTGCAGTATACATTGTGCAATCCATGTGGCTAAGGAGACCTTGGAAATGGCCTTGCCCAAAAAGGGTCTAGAAAAGGACACGAATAATTGGTCAGATTTACGAAATTTTTAGTCCTGTGTAAACAGAAACGAAGCAGTCTATGAATATCTAGCAAGTGCATCTTATATTCACCCTTGTTCTGGAAATTTGGAAATAGCACAGGCAGATTAATCATCTGGTTAATATTAGATTCAGAAGTCACTTTCAGTAAGAAAGAAGGATTCGTGCGAAGCGAAACCCTGTCTTTATGAAAGATCTTGTAGAGGGCACGGCAGACAAAGCTTGGATCTCAGAAACCCTTTTAGCCAAAGTAATGGCCACTAAAAAGGCTGTCTTCCAGGACAGAAATTTTAAGTCTACTGATGCTGCTGGTTCAAAAGGGGGTGTCATCAATGCCTGCAGAACTAGAGTAAGGTCCTAAGGAGGGACAGAATTCTTAACCGGGGGACGCAAGAGAAAAGTACCTTTTATAAAGGCCTTGCACAATCTCAAGGAGGCCAGAGCATTCAAATTTTTGCCGATATGAAAATTAGATATGGCTGCTAGTTGTACTTTTACTGTGGAGGAAATAGCTCCTTGTTGAAAAATATATGACAAAAACTCCAATACTGCAGGAACCGGGGCAGTAAATGGATCTATGTTTCTCTGAGAAGCCCAAATAGAGAAGCATTTCCATTTGCTGAGATAGACCTTCCTAGTGGAAGCTTTGAGGGATGCCACCAGAATACTCTTTACCGAAAATGATAAACCAGGAGTTCTAGCGAGCAGGGGAACTGGAGCAACCAAGCCGTCAGCTTGAGACTGTCCAGGTTGGGCAGACTGATGCCCAAGGGATGGGATATGAGATCCAGGCAGGGATCCAGAATCCCTGGAGGAGTTAGAGCATGAGACCAGAGCAAGGGGAACCACACTTGACGAGGCTAGAATGGGGCAATGAGGATCACTTTGCACCCCAGTCTGTAAGCTTTCTGAAGAAACTTCGGAATGAGAGGTAGCAGGGGATAGGCATACAGTAACCCAGGAGGCCAAGCATGGACAAGAGCATCTCTGGGGGAGTCCCCTGGGGAGGGGATCAGAGCGAAGAACTCACTGTACTTCACGTTGGAAGGAGATGCGAAGAGATCGCAGCAAAGGTGACCCCATGCTAGGAAGATCTCCTCTGCTACTGACTGTTTCAGAGTCCACTCGTATGGCATTAGAATAGGCCAACTCAATCTGTCCGCTAAAATGTTAGAGCGTCCCAGGATGTGCGTTGCAATCAGAAACTGACTGGTGGAAATCACACACTCCCACACTCTCATGGCCTCACGGCAGAGAGGGTAAGATCTGGTCCCTCCTTATTTGTTGATGTACTAGACAACGGACATGTTGTCTAACTGAACTGCAATCGTTCCCGGGGGAGAACAGTGTGAAAGGCTTGCAACGATAAAAGCACTGCCCTCATCTGTAGAACATTGATATGCAATCTGGTCTAGGTTTGGGACCACATGCCTTGGACTGTCCTTCGCAAAAAGTGCCCCCCACCTGAGCTGGGAGGCATCCGTGGTCACTGTGGCTTGGGCTGGGGATGTTAAGAATGGACGACCTACCAAGATTTCCAGCGAATGGAGCCACCAAAGAAGAGAAGTCTTGCAGGCTCTGCTGATCCATATAGGGTAGTCCATGGGGAGGTCTAACCAAGACCACTGAACTGTCAATGTTCACTGAAGCACTCTCATGTGAAGGCGCGCACATGGTAGAAAAGAAATTGCTGCTGTCATGGAGCCTAGGGCATGGAGAATGGCGCTCGCCATCGGTGTTCTGGGGCCAAGGATCACTGACACATGGGCCCATAGGTTCTGGATCCTGTCCTGAGTGAGAAAAACTTGTAATAGTAGAGTGGCCAACCATGCCCCTATGAATTCCAAGGTCTGTGTCGGATTTAGGTGGGACTTGGAGATGTTGATGGTGATCCCTAGACTGACTGCAAGATGCATGAAGGAGTCTCTGGCCATGCAAAGTAGATGATTGGTGGTAGCAGGAAGAAGCCAATCGTTTAGGTAAGGAAACACATGAATTCCCTGAAGCCTCAGGTGAGCCGCTACTACTGCCACAACCTTGGTAAACACTCTGGGGGCTGTGGTGAGACCAAAGGGTAGGGCTCTGAACTGGAAATGATTGGCTCCCAGCCAGAAGTGAATAAATCTCCTGGAGCTTCTGCAAATCTTGATGTGGTAGTAAGCATCCTGCAGGTCTATCCGGCACATCCAGTCGCATCCTCAGAGATAAGGTAGGATGGACTGTAAGGTGACCCTCCAGAATTTCTGCTTGGCTACCGACAGGTTCAGGGTAGATAGGTCCAATATGGGTCTGAGGTCTCCCGTCTTTTTTGGTACTAAAAAGAACCTGGAGTAAATGCCTAATCCAGACTGATCTGGGGGGACTAATTTGATGGCCCGATTGTAAAGCAGCTTTAAAATTTCATGCGCTGCGGCCTCCCTTTGAGTGAGTGGGACATCTGGGAGGCGCTTTGATTGTATAGGTGGGGCGATGAATGGGATGGAGTATCCTCTGGATATTATTTGGAGCACCCAATGGTCTATTGTGATGGACTCCCAAGCCGTTAGGTGCAATGACAATCATCCCCCGACTGTCTCCAGAGTAGGACAGTCGAGCAACCCCTCAGGGTTGCTGCGCGGGTCGGTCCGAGAAGGTCTCCCTTGACCCAAAGTTCCTCGGACCCCCTCTGCCTCTAGGGGATGAGTTGTCCTGAGTGTCCCAGGAAAACTGAAATTTTCGGAACCACATCTTCTTCTGCCCTCTCTGATTCCTAGAAAAGGATCTTTGAGGGCTACAGAAGCGGACTTCGATGGCAGACAGAGTCTCCCCGTCCTTCACGCTCTGGACTAAGGTGTCATGAACTGTCTTCCCAAAAAGGGAGGAACCGTCAAAGGGAACATTTGTGAAAGACGCCTTGAATGGATCCGTGAATTGACAGAGTCTGAGCCAGGCGTGCCACCTCATAGCTATGCCAGTCCCAGCTGCCCTAGCTGCTCCTTCTGTGGCATGGGAAAGAAGATGCATGGACATGTTAGAAATGGATTTCAGAGTCGACATTTTCACCGAGAACAGCCGCTTGTCCTCTGGCAACAAGGACTCTGGGGGGCAACACAGCGAATTCCGTGACCAGGTCTCTCTGGAGTCGAATGACGTGTGCCAAATAATTTAGCGCTCATATGGAAAATGTCGCTGAAGAAAAGACTCGCTTCCCAAAGTGATCCACCGCCATAGACTCTTTGTCCAGAGGGTGGACCGACGAACTTTCCTGAGCCAGTTCTCTCTTGGTAGCAGCCGCCTCCACCATAGCATCCACAGGGGATCCCTTGTACCAAGCCTGTCTGTCTGTGGGAGGAGAAAGGATCCTATCTGGGCATTTGGGTATTGGCTCTATGGTGTCAGGCTCCTTCCATGCCCGCGTGGTAATAAGATCTACTAATGGATCTGCAGGAGGGGCCACCCAGGTTGTAGATGGGCCAGTGCCACAGGCCTCCAAGAATACTGACTTGTCCATTGAGGGTTTTGGGGCTGACCAACCTCCCCTCTGGCGAAGGATTTCCATGATATCTCCAAAGGAGACATCATCAGGAGGTGACCTGGGGGAACCCTCACCTTCATACAAGTCAGTATCTTCTGTGAGAGACCCAGGGGAGTCCATGTGCCTCCTCTTACACGAATGCTTATGGGGGGCCTCCTCAGTGGGAATCTCTGAAGAGGGCTCGTAAGTCATGGGGGGGTTCCATGATGGGATCCACCTGGGTTCCTCTGGCATGGGCTGTCCCTGGGACAAGCTGATGGAAGTCATAACCAAATCCAAGGCAGCCTGGGAGGAGTCCAAGGCAATGGGCTGCGGTCTCAATTCCTGGGAGAGAACCCTCTCCACCACGTCAAAGGCTGAAGGAGAGCACACCTCCTTGGCAACCAACAAGGAAGAAGTTCTCCCTGGCTCCATCGTGAGGATCAGGGCCAAGGCCAAGGTAGCCAGGGTTCCGAAGGAATGGTTTAGATCCAACAAAGTCGGAGCTGAAGACATCTCCATTCCCTCAGATGCAGCTCCCTGTTCTCAGGCCTGAGAGTTGCTCAGATCCGAACAAATCTAATCCGAGGAACTCAAGGTAATGGCCGGCGTCGAGGTTGGAGGAACCGTCGGTGCCGAACCCCCAGCTCCGAGAATCCTCAGATCCATAAGCCCTGAGACCGATGGTCAGATCGGGGAAGGAGAGATAGGATGGAAGAAGGGCATAGAGGTCACCTCTCCGGCCGGAGAAGGGCCTGGCAAGACTCCCATTTGGATTTGGGTCTGAATGAATCTCCGCATCATCCTGTCCATGTCAAGCTCCAATAGACTCTAAGTTGACCGCGAGGAGGCAACCGACTTGGATCTGGCCCTGTGAGACAACCTCGAAGAAGGCCTCTGATCCAAGGGCTCCGTCGGCTCTGGAGAACCTTGGGGAATGGAGCCCAGGAGAAGTGGCCCTAACAACTTTCACAGGTGGACTGGGAAAAGGCTCCCACTCAGGAGATCACTTGCATTGCCTCTCTACCCTTTTTTCTCTCTTTTTTTTGTCCTTATCTGTAGCTTTTGTCCCCGCCTCAGCAGGCTTAGAGGGAGGTTGCATCCCAGCCTGGGGGGGGGGGGGGGTTGGTCGGCTACAGGAGCCAATGTCGAGGCCATCATCTCTAAAGCAGAAACTGGTAGCAGTCCCTTGGCTACCAGTTTCAATTTCCTCTCTTTAAGGGCTATGGGACTGAACCCTGCACACACAGTACATGGCAAACTAAGATGGGGAATGCCAAGGCAAATAACACACAGAGTGTAGCCATCAGTCAGTGAAAGCTTGTGGCTACACTCTGTGCATTTCTTAAACTTGGTTTAGGCTGGTCAGCCATAACACACTCCACTGAGCCAAATGCTAAACTAGACACACACACACACTCAGGGGTTGGCTAAGCCTACTCTATTTCAAAAGCACAAACTTTCTAACAATTTTTTTTTTTTTTTTTTAACAAACCGATGACAAGACGAAGGAGAGGAAGGGTTGTCACAAACAACTACTCTCACACACTAACTTAAGAATCAAAAGTTCCACTTACTATACCCAACTTGGAGCTATAGAGATCACGATGCGTCCGCATGAAGCGGCAAACGAGATCTGGGGGAAGGTAGGAGAGGTGAGGGATTATGGGTAAGGGGAGGAGCTTGGAGCAGATGCTTGATAAAATGTTGCCTGCTCGGATCCGATATGGATATGAATACCCACAAGTTGCAGACAAATGAAGTTAACTACTTCAGATCTGTCCTTTCTTTGTCTGGATCTCTGCTGCTGCATCATTCCTTTACCTAAAACAATATGCCAAAGTCATGTACTGAAACCTTTGATCCATTCATCAGCCAAACAACACAGCAATGAAAGGAAGCCTGTTTTCATTACAAATAAATCATAGATTTGAGTATAAAAACATGCATGGTGACACAACACCTATATTCACATACATGTATTGCAAGTCTCAATTCAGCCAGTCAAAGTTGTATTGTAGTACTGCACACATTTAACATTATGTTGTCACCTTGTGCCATTACTACAGACTTGTATCCTTTCTCTACTACTTCCCTGCACTTATACTGCCATTTTTCATTCATGAGTAACAGCCAGAAATCCCACTGTAAAGCAGTATATATCCTGGTACAACTATACACCGTTGAAAATAAGTACTTTAGACCTTAACCACTTCAAAATAGTACTTGTATCTTGTGCTGCATAATCATTAAATGCCACAAAAATAAATTTCAAAACTATCTTTCACATTGTCATTATACCTGTTTTCCCCATACATTTCAAGTGCTGCTGTTATGAATTGCCATTTATAAATGATACTCCTATAATCAGTATTTACATGAATCATCTGCATCTGACAATCAGATAAATAAAATATACAATTTTCCTAGTAAATACTGTTATCTAACATTAATATGAACTTCTTCCCAATAATTTCAAACATTTTTACTATTGTTTGCTTACCTGATTAAGTTTGTGGCTTCTTAAACCATTTGCTGTCTTGAGAGATAGCAAGTTAATATTGCAGTCTTAAAGTTATTTGCGTAAATCCAGGGTCATTTACACATCTTGTATGAAAATCAGACTTAGTATTGAGAGATAGCAAGTTAATATTGCAGTCTTAAAAGTTATTTGCGTAAATTCAGGGTCATTTAAACATCTTGTATAATAATTAAGTTTAGTTATGCTTATGCAGGCGGCGCAGTGGTGTACTGGTTAACAGTGACACACTAACCCACGCACGTTCAAGCTTGCACGGCCCAACAGCAGAACAGGAACAAACAAGAGCCAGCAACAGGTTCCCAAATGCTTTAATGAGGTAAAATAGTGTCAAAGACACATCCACTCTCCATAACCTCAAACTAGTTTCGGTATAGTACCTTCTTCAGTGAGGATAACAGCCATAATAATAACATAAGACATGCTCCTTATATATACATGAATAATTAATCAACTAATAACCAAATGGTTACCAATTAGTTACAAAATCAGATTTAAAGACATGCTTCACAATGAAACCTAACTAATAAGTAGGAATTCTTAAATGCACAAACAGTGCATAAATAATACAATTAAGACAAAAATATAAATGTGATAACAATAATATAAAGCCCAGATGTGGTGTTAAATAACTAACAAATATATATATATATTATTAACGTTGGGATTTTCCAACAAGCTGTTTTGAGGGACCTACATTTTCCCAACTTTAATATTAACATAGCTCAGGACAATATCACACCTTCAGAGAGGGAAGCTTTGTTTGAATTGAGACAAAATCATAATATTGTCATCATTCAGGCGGATAAGGGGGGTGCGGTGGTTGTCCTAAATAATGACTATTATGTACAGGAAGGATTAAGACAGTTGTCTGATGCCCAATGCTATAAGCATATGAGGATAGATCCCACACCCCAGTTTAAACATGACATTGACGTATTTATCCAACAAGCAGTACAAGAAGGTATTATTTCATCTAAAACTGCCAGTCACCTTCAAGTAGATGATCCACAAAAGCAGATTCTTTATCTGTTACCCAAAATTCACAAGTCTATCAGTGCTCCTCCTGGGAGACCTATTGTGTCGTCATGGATCCCTTACAGAACCTATATCGGTTTTTCTGACATCATATCTGAAGCCACTATTGCCTATGGTCAGAGCTCATACAGGACACCACGGAGTTTCTTAACATTGTGGTTGATACACAATTAGATCCAGATTGGACAATGTGTACTTTAGACGTGAAATCCCTTTATCGTATCCCTCATTGGGCTGGCCTACAGGCGTTAGATTATTGGCTTCAAAGATCTGATCTATACCCACCTGGATTTAACACGCTACTGGTATGTTTGTCAGAGCATGTTTTGAATAAAAATGTTTTTTTCTTCCAGGGTGACTGCTATTGGCAACTTAGAGGTACAGCTATGGGGGCTTCCTTTGCCCCCATATATGCTGACCTCTTTATGGCATACCTGGAGGAATGTCTCATATATGATCCTTTGCATAACATTTACTTAGAGGAGATGGATATTTGGAGACGTTATCTTGATGATTGTTGGATGGTGTGGCGTGCGGATGTTGACTATTTGATGGAATTTGTGGAACATTTGAACAGCAATGTTTGGGGTATTGAATTCTCTATAACATACCATAAGTGTACCATTGACTTTTGGATGTCACGGTATATCGGAATGAGGACAATACCCTAAGCACTAAAATACATAGGAAATATCCACAATTTAATACTCTTCTTCATTCTTCTAGTATGCACCCACGCCACACCATCCGCAACATCCCTAAATCACAATATCTGCGTCTTAAACGTATTAATTCATCTCCTCAGGATCATGAAGATGCCATCCAGGATTTAAATTATAGATTTCTTGATAGAGGTTATTCTATGAGGGACATATCCAGTGCCAGGTTGTGGACAGATCAGCAGTCTAGATCAGATCTTTTAAAATATCAGAGTAGGGGTACTGATAAAGGTGATACCATTAGATTTATTACCACATTTGGGAAAAATCATCAATTTATCAGAAATGTGTTGAATAACAATTGGAATATACTTTTGGCTAATGAACATCTTCGTCACATATTGACTGACGAATGTTCTATTTCTTACAGGAGGGGCAAAACCTTGGGCACGTTATTCTCTCATTATAAACATAAGGACAGTGGAGGTGCAACATACAGACAACTTACCCTTTCCGGTGATGAGCTGTTGGGGACTTTCCCGTGTGGTCATTGCACTTCCTGTTTAAGTATTAATAAAACCAAGGAATTTTCTAGTGCCAATACTAGTAAGATATTTGATATATATTTGCCAATTGTTCAACATGCTGGGTGATTTATTTAGCCATATGTCAGTGTCAAGCTTTTATGTGGGTAAAACCTCGAGGTCCCTCCGAACTAGAATTGTAGAACATCGTAGTGACATTCGGACTCACAAAATTAGTAATGCATTATATCAACATACTGTTAAGCATCCATCTGCTAAATTTATATTTTGTGCCATTGATAAAGTACAGGGCAACAGGTCCAACCAGACTGGTTGGCAGAGTGTCCTAAGTATGAAAGAGAAATACTGGATTATTCACCTGGGAGCTCTTTTTTCTCCAGGTTTGAATGACCATTTGTAAGGTTTTTTCACATATATATTAATAATATATATATATATTTGTTAGTTATTTAACACCACATCTGGGCTTTATATTATTGTTATCACATTTATATTTTTGTCTTAATTGTATTATTTATGCACTGTTTGTGCATTTAAGAATTCCTACTTATTAGTTAGGTTTCATTGTGAAGCATGTCTTTAAATCTGATTTTGTAACTAATTGGTAACCATTTGGTTATTAGTTGATTAATTATTCATGTATATATAAGGAGCATGTCTTATGTTATTATTATGGCTGTTATCCTCACTGAAGAAGGTACTATACCGAAACTAGTTTGAGGTTATGGAGAGTGGATGTGTCTTTGACACTATTTTACCTCATTAAAGCATTTGGGAACCTGTTGCTGGCTCTTGTTTGTTCCTGTACTGGTTAACAGTGTCACCTCACAGCAAGAGGTTCTCGTGTTCGATTCTGGCTGGGGTGCCTTCTATGTGGAGTCTGCATGTCCTCCCCATCATCCCATGGGTAACCTCAAGGTACTCCTGTTCTTCACACATTCCAAAGACATGAGTCTGGAGTGTTTCTCCCTGGGCCTCCACTGAAAATAGGCTCTGTTCTAGTCGGACTTTCCCGGTCAACAAATGTTAAATAAATAAAAAGAAATAAATTATC
This sequence comes from Protopterus annectens, assembly GCF_019279795.1. Classification (NCBI taxonomy): domain Eukaryota; kingdom Metazoa; phylum Chordata; order Ceratodontiformes; family Protopteridae; genus Protopterus; species Protopterus annectens. The sequence continues at coordinate 359,365,039 of NC_056727.1, read as the reverse complement.
TCCATGACTCACAATACTACATGACTACATGAGTGTGGAAGTCAATAAATTCATGTAACTAAGCCTTGGGTAGCTGTGAATGAGCTGCATGCTCTCAGCCAAACTGTCCTTGTAAATTCACAAACAACCCTAATAAATCTCAAATGACCCTATGATTAGAAAAGGGAAAATGGAGTTGGATACAGTTGAGTCTTCATATTCCTAATGCATAATCCACACCCATGCTGCATATTGTGACATATCTCATTACCTCAAATCACTCAATAATTTATATGACTTGGTAATGGTAGAAATGTATGTATAAGCACAAATGTGTATCTATATGAAATCCAAAGGTATGAGTAGGCATAAACATAAATGCGTCTGTACACAAAAATGGCATGTTTATGTGCTGATATGATTTTGTGTATAAATACAAATGTATATGTATGAGTATAGAAATATATTTAAGTATACATACATACATATCTACAAAAAAGACAGATGCAGATCTGCAGAAGTATATTTACAAATATTTTTTCATATATCTGCATTTATACACAAACAGAAGGAACATATTTGCATTGTCACATAATTTCATATACTGTAGGTATTAGTTTAGTAATCATTTGTACTACAGTTAGACAATTTTAAGAAACAAAATATTCAGATTGCATAGTCCACAAAATACTTGTTAATATGATAACTGTAGATGACAGTCATTTCTTCCAAAATATTAATTGCACATAGAAGATTGCTCAACTCCACCATCACACCCTAGGCAGAGTGGCTGCAGGGGGAGGGTGTTAAAGTAACAAGTAAATGACCAACCCAGAAAAAAACTGAGAAATGCACTGTTTCATTAATGTATTTCTACTTAATCCCCTGATATGCTTACATTATTAAGCAACAAATTACCAAAGCCCACATTGTCACAAAATATTTCTAATGCATCAATCATGTAAAGTAAATCTGTTTGGGTTAATGCAAGTTGAACTGGAAGGACGTCACAACTTCTTTTGAAAGTGTGTGTGTGTGTGTGTGTGTGTGTGTGTGTGTGTGTGTGTGTGTGTGTGTGTATATATATGTATATATATATATATATATATATATATATATATATATATATATATATATATATATATATAGAGTAGTTGTCCTTTTTTATGTGAATGAATACCAAACTTTGGGATTTGCTATTTTACTGCTTAATAAATGGAAACCATTTAATAAAACTCAATAGAAATATGTACAGAAATAAGCACACATACTAAGCAAATATAAAAATAACCTCAGTGCATTACTGAAAAGTAAAAGTAATCATATTGGAAATATTATAAAACACACATCTGAAATAGTTAATCTACCGGCCCCTGTGTGTTCTCTATGCACAGAAGAAGAGATCACATTTAATAGAAATCGTAAGAATAAAGAGGATGATTGAGGGTGCTCATGAGTATGCAAAAATAAATAACTTTCATTCAAAAAATGTTAAGTAACAACAATAAATGCAGAAGTAAATCATAAACAAACATAATAAAAGAAGTACAGTGCTTTCCCTGCCTTACTGCAGTACAATCCATATCAGCCAGAAATAACAATGTATCACTATTTCTTATGTAACACCAGCATATGTCATTAGTATCAGTAGACTGCAAATGTAACAATCACCACAACTGTATAGCAATACAATGATTGTTCTCATGTTTCCAGAACCATTTCCAGAATGTTCTTTTGTTCTCATGTTTCCAGAACTATTTCCAGAATTTTCTTTTATTTCAATAAAGTTTTAATAAAAATAAAAAAATGGCTGTTAATAAAGATTGCACTGATGTATTACAGTATCTGTCCATTTATCATCTCCATTCCTTGTTTGTCTCTTTCTACCCTCCCTCTCTCTCTTTTATTTTAATTATGCATTCCTTTGTCCTTCATTACATTCTTTTTCAACCATTTTTGCTCATTTATCTGAGGTCCAGAATCCATAGGAGTAGACCAACCATGTTCCTCCCACATCAGGGAGTATTCACCCCCCTGCCCATCCAGGGATGTCCACATAGTGTAAAGGTGGTGGCACCAGTTCTCTAAACAGCCTGGGAAGCCTCACAGTCTGTCATTGTCAGAGCTTGGTTGAGGATGTGGTGGAGCATGCAGCGGAGAGACAGTTTCAGCTAATCTAGGATGTTCTTCAGCAGGTTCTGCACCAACCACCGCACCTCCACAGGCCCTGTCCCCTAAACATCTGAGTCCTTCACTGCAATACCATCAGGCAGTAGAAGCATCTGACATCCTGTGGATCAGGGATTCCTCTTCACCACCATACTTATTTATTTATTATTATTATTTATTGTCATTTGTTGACCGGGAAAGTCCAATCCTCTCTCCTACACCCTCTAACCTACTTCCTACCAAAACTATCCTACCACATAAAAACAATAAATAAATTGAAAAACGAAAAGGTCTATCCCCCATCAAAAACCTAATACCCCTTCGCTCCCAGCTTTTCTAGAACAATCCTCTTGATGTGTTCCTTCCATGTTTCCCTCTTTGTCATGTAACCCCTTTTTCAATCTTTCCTACCCTGCCCGTTCCATGTTTTAAAGAAACCAGCAGAGTGCCCAAATAAGGATAACCCTATATAAAACATATAAATCCCCTTTACATTTTTTAAAAGTTAATACTAAAAGCTGTGTTGCAAGCTGCATGCCTTAAATATTTCAGACATGCTTGCAAGTGGCTGTGTTCATTAATAATCCCTAGAAACTTCCATAGTTAAATAAGCGCATAGTACTTTGCAAATACTTAATGATAAACCTAAGCTACTTTACGCATTTGACATAAGCAGGCATTTTTTAATGTCTTTCCATTTACTTGTTCAACATGAACAACTTGTGATTACTGAAATAGCATGCAGGAGTAGAAGCCCTTTCCTGAATAACCACTACACAAGCGCAAACCGCCGGACCATGAATACTAACCAATGTCTTAAAATCCTTTGGCAATTATATATAAAGTTTTAAAGGAACTGTAATACTGGGGTTCATACTGTATTTGATTCTGCCATTATACCCTTAAGGACTAATCTTTACCTCAGAACTGAATTTGGATGGGTCGTTTTGACTTTTTTTCAGTACAGGAATTTTTTTTCGTAGTAGCATCTTTCAGTGACAGAATATGTCACTTTTGTGAAGAAATATTTATGATTTTTACTTCTGATTGAACAATATAAATATGTGTTGTAATTCATTACTGCATTCTCCCTATGAAAGAAGTAATTTATCCATCTTTTATAGAACATTAATTAAATGCAGCTTTGCAGACTGATCGCTAAGATACACGTACAAGTTTGCATTTGATGCATACAAATGGAGATAATATATTAGTTACTGTTTGACAGATGTTATATTTTCAGGAAGTATGCCCAAAAATTGGGGTATATTCTTCATCTAACTTTATGACGTCAGTGTTAGGAACTTTCGCAGCTCAATTTTAAGCTAACTAGGTCATTCTACCTTTGTCAGCACATGGATTTTTGGTGGTGGCATCTTTTCTCTGACAAAAAATATCACTTTTACAGGAAAAAAAGAATACCTATATTACTTCTGATATAACTCCTTAACGAAAATGAGCATAAAGCAACCTGGTAACCCAACACATCCTAATGTCCTAAGGGGTGAGATTGCAAAAGAGTTGATGGAACTACAGCTCCAGACACTATAACTTAAATAGGTCCAGCTGCTGCAAACATAATTAAGTATTCAGAAGTGTCATGCTCATTAAGTGCTCACTATGTGTATAATTTAAAATTCCCTTCATAGGAAAAAAAAAAGCTAAACCTCTTAATGTGCTATAATGGATGACAGAAGTGTTTCTTGGGAATTTCATCCAATAAACAGTGCACCTGTAAACTTTTTGCAAAGAAAAGGGAAGTGGTTATAAACAGAATGCAGCTCTCTGCTGAACATAAGATGTTAAGTTGTCCAATCTCACCTTTGTTCTTACTGGATGGGTTCGGAGCTGATCCTCGGCTCCAACTCGGCCGCTTTCTATAACTCGAGAGCTCTTAACTGGCTCGAGGCTAGCCCTTATCCCAGAATGCCCAGCGTCAGCTACCCAGATCTCATTTGCCACTTTAGCTGCGAGGTTGCATCAGTACTGGCTCAAGCTTAGTATAACTTTTTTCTCTGTTTAAAGATAAATAATTTACTTGAAAAGTTAGTATTTTTTTCTCTGTTTATAGTAGGTTGTAAGTTTACTTAGTCGTAAACCCCTTATCTTGTGCTTTGTTGTGTTTTTGTGCTGTGTTGGCCATCGCCCCTTAGTCGCTAGGCCTTCTGTTGTTCCCTGAACTCTTTTAAGTTAGAGAGTTCTGCCCCCTTAAGGACAGCCATTTAAAGTTAGAGGCTCTCCTTTAAGGTTTTTATCAATATAATTTTTTATTATTGTAGTGTGTCTTCTTGTGGTACTCACTTCCTTTTTTCTCAAAATGTCCAAGGAAGTTAAAACCTCAGGGTTAAAAAAGTGTGACTCATGCTGTCAGAAGATGTCTCTGACAGATTGACACACTAGTTGTGTGTGCTGCTTGGGGGCTCTGCACCTGCAGGACTCTTGCTCTATTTGTCATGCCTTTAGTCCAAGGGTCCTGCAGGAGTGGAAAAACAAGCTAATCCTCCATGGATTGTTGAAACAGGATTCTATAGCTAAAGCATCTCAGCCAGTGAATTCTTTGAAGTCAGTCAAGCCGTTGGCTCCATGTTCGGAACCGACCTGTGAACTTGACAGACCAAGTGTGTCGGTGCCCTCTAGCACAGACAAGATTACTCCTCTGTCGGCTCCAACTGTTACCTCAGAGCCATCTCAGAGCCACAAATGAGCTAGGTCTCCTTCATTGGAGCCGATTCGCTCGGTGCCACAATCACACTTACTTCAGAGCACAGCCAGTCATCGCTCATCTTCCCACTCCTCTCGATCCTCAAGGTTATTGGATTAGGACGTGGAGAGAATGGTCAGTAGGTTGCTGAAGTCACAGGCTCTTGCAAAATTGCTTTTGAACCCGCCTCAACAGGCCGCGGCTCCATCCACTTCGATATCGATTCCTCCTCCGACTATACTTAGTTCGGAGCCGGAGTCCATGGATGTTCCAATAGTGGTTCCTTCAGCTCCGATGAAATCCTCTTCGGCTCCAGTGTTGGCTCCGATTACTTCAGTTCTTCCTTCCATCGAGGTATCTGGGCACCGAAGCTCTCTCATCAGCTCAGAGGGAGGAAGTGGCATCGGACCCTTGTCTGACCCGCATTCACTCTCGGAGCATCGGCTCAGTTGAGCTTGGCTCCCACACCGGCCTCGCAGCCGTCACCCTTGGCGCAGAGTGGGATTCCTGTCTCTTCGGAGCCGAAGCCCTCTTTGTGTCAAGACCGTGACACTTTCGAGATCATGCGGAGAGTGCTGTCCCCACAGACGGCCCCACTATCAGTCCCATCAGCTCCATCCCCTTCAGTGCCTGTGCCAACCTCTGCTCCTCTTCCAGCCCCAAAGCATAGGGAACCTATGCCCCAGGACACCCCATTGGGTGAACCCTCTTCTTCTGAAACCTCCCCAGAGCATTCTGAGCAGGCTTCCCAGAAGAAAAAGTGCAAGAGGAAGCACCAAGACTCCCCTGAGTCTGTCACCTCAAACACAGACCTGGATGAATCGGAAGGGTCCCCCTCTGAAGATGATTCCTTTTCGGACATCCTCAAGATTCTTAGGCAGAGGTGTAGCTGGACTTCCTTAGCCCCCTCCGAGGACGAGTTTGTATACCTGGATGCATTTGGTTCCCGACCTTCCAAATCCTGGGTGTCTCCGCCTTTTGATCCACTCATGTCCGTAGGGTCTTGAAAGGCTTGGTCAGCTACAGATTCCATGGAACCTGTCCCGAGGAGACCTAATAAATTTATCACAGCTCCCCAAGACAAACAATTCCTGACTAAAGGTATCCCAGTTGATGCCAGGGTGGTAGCAGCAGCCACAAAGAGAGCATTAGCTGAAACCTCCTCATCTGTCCATCCACCAAATAAAGAATCTCGTATGATGGACAGATATGGGAAGCAAATGTTTTCTTCAGCGACCTTCTCCCTTAGGTCCCTGAACTATCTTTTCCTTTTTACTAGACTTCAGAGGGATCTCCTAAGAGAGCTTGGAGATACCCTACAAGATCCCACAGCTGAGGGAGCTTCAGCCAAGGTAGCTACCCAGCTGGCGACTTTAAATTCAGTAGTCAACTCCTCCATGAGGCTTATTTCATATGCAGCCGATGGAGCGAGCAGAGCTGCAGGAACAGGAGTGGCTCTTAGGAGACATTCTTGGCTGTGGCTGTGCCAGTTTGTGGAACCTTTCAGAGCGTCCTTCACCAATACCCCCTTTGATGGCTCCTTTCGCTTTGGTCCTCAGGTGAAAGTACTCCTACCAGACAATACCCAAAGGGTCTGAAGGGTGGAAAGATGAGGTTTCGAAAATCCCAAGGACCCTTGCCTGACGTACATGGTGATTTTTCCCCCAGGGGCAGAGGGGGAAACAATAACAATGGCAGATGACACCCTCATGGCAGAGGGGGTCCGAAAAATCAGGGTGACACAGATACGTTCTCTTCCAAACCCTACCAACATTCCTGAAGGGATGCCCAACTGCTCAACTCTGGAGGCAGTCGGAAGAAGGCTTTCATTGTACCCAATCACCTGGCAAAATATTACAAAAGACAAATGGGCACTATCCATTATATCTGGAGGTTACAAAATTCCCTTCCATCAACCCCCTCTTGTTTCAAAACAATCCATCCCAGATGTTCCACCCAATCTATGGGATCAGGCAGTCACAAAAGTTTCAAGACTGCTAGACAAAAGAGCCATCCAGGAAGTCCTCGCAGACCAAGTAGGATCCGGAACTTACTCAAGATTCTTTTTAGTGCCCAAAAAGACAGGGGACTGGAGATTAATTCTGGATCTCAGCAGATTAAACAAATCTGTAGATAAAGAAAAGTTCCAAATGGTAACACTGCAGTCCATTCTCCCCTTTCTGGTTCAGGACAATTGGATGTGCTCCATAGATCTTCAGGACACGTACTATCATATAAAAATGGACAGACAGTCCAGGAGATTTCTTTGTTTCTGGCTAGGGGCTAGTCATTACCAATTCAGAGCTCTGCCCTTTGGTCTCACCACAGCCCCCAGAATGTTCACCAAATGCATGGCAATAGTTATGGCTCACCTGAGATGTCTAGGATTCCAGGTGTTTCCTTATCTAGACAACTGGCTCCGCACTGCTACCACCAGGCAACAACTTATAGAGGCACGAGATCACATCATCACATCCTGTGCTCAACTAGGCATCACAATAAACTTTGAAAAATCTGCCTTGTTGCCCTATCAATCTATTACATACACAGGAGCAGAGTTAGACACAAGAAAAATGATTGTAAAATTGCCTCAGGAAAGAGTTTCCATTATTCGACAACAGGTGTCACTTCTCCAGAGGAGCAAAATAATTCAAGTCAAATATGTCCTTCAAACTGTAGGGTCCATGGCAGCAGCCATTCTTTTAGTTCCCTTAGCATGCTTTCACATGAGAATCCTTCAGTGGCTTCTTTTCACACAGTGGCCCTTCCAGGAATTACCCATGTCTCACATTATGCTAATTATGGAATCTTGCAAAAGACACCTTTCCTGGTGGATGGTCTCCCCACTAGTGACTCAGGGCATACCTTTCATGGAATCCAATCCGGTTGCCACAGTGACCACAGATGCTTCCCTGATAGGGCGGGGAGATATTATCTAGGGAAGACAGTCCGAGGCATGTGGCAACCTCACGAGTACCACTTCCACATCAACGTCCTGGAGATGAGAGCAGTGCTCCTAGCATTGCAAGCTCTTCAAGACTCACTCTCTGCCGGGTCTATTGCAATACAGACAGACAACATGTCAGTGATTTGCTACATCAACAAACAGGGCGGAACCAGGTCATACCCCTTGTGCCGAGAAGCCCTCAGACTGTGGCAATGGGCGATTTCCTCCCAACATTTTCTGACAGCAATGCATATCCCTGGGAAATTCAGCGTAATAGCAAACAGGCTCAGCAGGGCTATTCTCATGCCACACGAGTGGTCTCTGAAACAGGAAATTGTGGATCTGATTTTCCTCAAATGGGGCCAGCCTTACTGCAATCTCTTTGCCTCTCCCCTCATCAACAAATGCAGCACTTACTTCTCCCTTGTTCCTCCTCCAGGTCAAACACCCAGGGAAGCTCTAGTCCACTATTGGCCTCAGGGACTCCTTTATGCATTTCCCCCCTTCCCTCTAATTCCAAAAGTCATTTAGAAAGCAAAATCATTGGGTTGCAAGATGATCCTCATTGCCCCTTTTGGCCTCAACTGATTTGGTTTCCGTTCCTTCACCCCCACCTTCTAGCCCAGCCTTGGATTCTGGACCCAGTGCCGGACCTCTTGATTCATCAATCAGGTGGGTTACACCAATCCCTCTAATCTCTCAAGCTCACAGCTTGGTTACTCCACTTCCAATCTTAGCCAGGCTCCCCAATATTTCCTCAGCAGTGCATGATATTATTGTTTCCTCCCATAAGACATCTACAAGGAAAGTTTATGCTAGCAAATGGAAAAGATTCTCTTACTGGGCAGAATCCAGGAAGTTAGATCCTTTTACAGCTCCAGCACCTGAAATTTTGGATTTCTTAGCAGAACTGTTTCAATCTGGTGCAGCTGCTGCTACCATCAGAATACAACTAGCTGCCATTTCAAATTTTCACATCAGAGTTTTTAACTCAAGCATAATGTCTCACAAACTCTGTAAGGCCTTCATGAGAGGTACATCTCTACTCAGACCCCCAGTGAGAGAGCCTCTTCCACCTTGGGATCTCAATTTGGTTCTGGCCTCCTTGACACTGCCACCCAGCAGCATCATGTTCTTTGAAATTTCTCTCTTGGAAAACTCTCTTCCTAGTTGCTATTACTTCTGACAGACGTGTTTCAGAACTCAATGCCCTACGTGGTTGCCCTCCATACCTGCTTTTTCACAAAGACAGTGTTTCTCTGAGAACCAACCCATCTTTTCTGCCTAAAGTTTGTTCAGAACACAATTTGAATCAATCCATTGAACTTCCTGTCTTTTTCCCTAATCATTCCAACAAGGCAGAATACAGATTACACCAATTGGATGTGCATAGACAACTACATTTCCATCTCCATAGAACTAAAGAGCTGAGAAAATCAGATCAGTTGTTCCTTTCATTTGCTAACAACAAACAAGGTTTCTAAAGTAACCTTATCAAAATGGTTATCAGACACCATTGCCTATACTTACCACTTGCGACAAAAAGATCTTCCAACAAGACCCAAAGGTCATTCAACCAGGTCATTAGCTACTTCGGTAGCTTTTCAATCTAGATTGCCCATAGATTCAATTTGTGCAGCAGCTACTTGGGCAGATCCTCATACATTTATTTCTCATTACAAAGTAGATGTGGTCTCCAGGGGCAGGGCTTCCTTTGGTTCCACGGTTCTGAAGAATCTGTTCCAATGAGCCACCCAGGAGTGAGGTGCTAGGGACACTGTCCCATCCAGCAAGAATGAAGGCAAGACTGGACAACTTAACATAAATAAGTTATGTACCTACCATAACGTTCCATGTTAGTTGTCCTTCATCTCACCTTCCTTCTTGTGTCCTTCCCTCCCTCTCCCTTCCTCGAGGATTGAGAGGAGTTTTTCAATGGTTTCACTGGGTAACTTGTTTTGTTCTTAGTTGCTTCCCAAGCAAACCATGACAATTTATTGTATATACAGGTTTAATAATAATGGATTATCTTCTATGATTATGTCTAGTGTGAGCTATCTCAAACGAGATCTGGGTAGCTGACCCTGGGCATTCTGGGATAAGGGGTAGCCTCGAGCCAGTAAAGAGCTCTTGAGCTATAGAAAGTGGCCGAGTCGGAGCTGAGGATCGGCTCCGAACATATACAGCAAGAAGGAAGGTGAGATGAGGGACAACTAACATGGAACGTTATGTTAGGTACATAACTTCTTTTTCCCTATATTATCTAAAAACAAACATGTAAAGCCAAATTACTGTATACACTGCAGGAGAAAATTTCATTTTGCGTATTTGTTTAAATGTTTACTTATGTCTGTGAAATGTTACCTTATGTTGGTTAGATTTCAGGGGTAGGCCAAGTATAAGGGCTTCATTTTATAATTGTCTGTGTCACCCTTTGCTCCAATTACTTGCTTGCAACTGCATATTTAGTCTAAAAGTGAATATACTGGCCATTCAGTAATTCTCAAGCCTCAAATGCTAATAGGCCTTTGGTGGTAGTACAGTAAAGCACCTAGCCTGAACAATTTATTGGTGATAGTTTTGAGGTGTTTTGTGCTAAGTCCACTAAAAGAGTGGGTACAGTTAACTAATGAAAATAGATCATCTCACACTATAATCAAAACTTGCTCCCAGTCAAAGATTTTGTATTTTTATTTCTCCGTGAACACTGGCTTTAGTCATCTTTCTTGTATACCTATAATGACTGACTATAATAAAGTGAAATACACTCTACCCATAATAATATAATTTGAGTAGTTTTAAATACAGGCATATGTACATAGCATACACACTGTGCCAGTGACAATTAAGACCAACAGGCATTTAACTCTGATCAAATGAGGGAAGTGTTCAAATGCTTTCAAACACAAACTGCCTCCCCTCCTCCAAGAATATCAATTTTTTGACTAGGTAAACCTTATATGTCTCAGTACTCAAAGCAATATATTTCAGCATCAGTATCACAGCCACAAAAATGTACATGCAAACACAGTGTGCCTAACAAACCACACTGAACATGGGTCAGCTGTCTGCAGAACTTCCTGGCATTTTCTTTCTCTAGTTCATGATACAAAGACAATGAAGATTTAACGAGTAGAGGAAAAGATGGAGAAAGTCTCATACCACAATTTCTCCTTTACAAATAAAGACTAGGAAGCTTGGGCTGCTTTTGCTACTTCCTAAAAATGACCTCTTGACCGCAGTATAACTGTTAGTAAACTGTGTAGTAGAAGTCTGCTTTTTTTATTTTTTTTTTCCAGTCTGAAAGAAGGCCTTGGATGTTAGAGTAAAACTTATAGCAGCATCTTAAAGGGCTGTCCTAATCTTCAGGGTAATTCTGTGGTCTTAACCAGAAATGATGATGATGGATTATTTTTTGGCCACATGACTACGTTTATTTATGTGCAGTACTATTTAACTTCATGAATTTAGTGTATCCCCATGAAGAATCGGCCATGCACCTTATCTAAGATCTTTTATAACTAGTTTTATTGACATTTGCTGATGCTGGTAATTTTGTCCCTAACACCTAAGAGGCAGCAAGTTTACAGAATCGTTCTATACCTGTCAGCTTTGAATATCCATTTGAGAAATTGTATGATCTGCTATCAGATCCATCAGCTTTTTGGTCCTACAGAAATCTGGCCTGATCAGTAGGACGTTATAATTTGTCTGACCTTCTTTAACCGTCTGGCTGAGTATTTGATCTTTGGGATGAAGTGAAAAAGTTTGCCAGTGTCTGTGATGCCTCTGTCCTTATATACCAAAGTATATATTTTTAGGGGAAAGGTGATATATGTGCATGAACGCACACCTCTATATTTATGTAAAAGAGTATATACTTATTAAATGTCTAATTTAAATATTGCTTAAATCTGGTAACACGAAGTCCTTATGCATATCGTAACATATATTTTTATGCATGTTGCAACATATATTTGTGAAGCATGCACTGTACCTTATAATCGTTTTTTTCATTGGACTTCATTATCTGACTTGCTAGTGCTTTGTATTTTCAATTGTCATAAGTGTTAGTCCTTAGGGAATTCTTTGTACTAAGTGACTACAGCAATCCAGAGTTAAGTCATTTAATTTAGTTTTTTCCTCACATTATGATGGTGCTTTGGAAATGTTTTGCCTCTGCTGATGTTAGTGCTCTTGATAAGTTACCATTTTGTGGAATTTACATGGTATCTGTCTCTACTTTTTAATAAACCCACGGTAGCCTGTTTTGGTGTTACTGTGGGTACAAAAAACCTTTGTTCAATACTGCTGCTGTTCATAGGGGATTCATGATTACTTGTCGAAGGATTATTCTTTCACTGATAAATGCACAAGCATAAATTGCTGAAAACCACTTTCAGCGAACACTTCTTTCAGGCATTTTTTTTGTGGGTTGCTAATCTGCTCACCCTACGAGTGGGGGAAAAATCACCCATCTTCCCAAGTATATATACCAACTCCACAGTCACACAGCTGTAGAGAAAGTGCAACACCTCACCTTTACTGAAACTGACTTTCAGTGATGAAGCCGTCATGCTACCTTCTGTTGAACAAGAATCCTTCGGTGAATACTCATCTTTCTTTCATAGGTATCTGTGAGAACGCTAGATTGACATAGCAGCCCCATTTTTCCCTTCTTTGCCTGGTAGTTCCCTAGATTTTCCAGGAATACAACCATATTTATCAGCATAGTCTCATCCTGTCTTCCCAACATCAAAATCCTCCTTTGCAATTATTGTCTAGCAGTTCAGCATGTTGAATGCACAACCAAAATAATTAAAAGGGCACTCAGTTATGATTTATCACAAGTGTGTAACTGGTTTCACAGACTTAGGCTCAGTTTTAATACAAAAAGCAAGCTTGTGCTATTTGTAACTGAGCAAATGCTTGCTTTAGAACTTGCCTATAGCTATTCCCAGTAGGGGTATCTTTTTGAGTATGTAGGATCAGGGCTTGACTTCCCACTGTTCTAACACCACTTAAAAATACTGAAGTATTCACTCAGGTGACAAAAATGCATTGGGAAAGAAGGTTTGTATCCCAGCTCTACATTACATACTCCTCCTTAACACAATAAAGTTAGTATTTAAGACTTGCACATTATACAGACCATTCTGAACAAAATATGCAGGTGTCCATAGAACTCCTTAAGAAATGAGAATTGCCTTTCCTTAGGAGATGCTTAGCAGCTACTAGTTACCTAAAACTCAGTCCCTGGTATGCATATTAGTATACAGGCTGCATTGCATTGCACTCCATCTCAAATCTAATGGCAAGACCGTTCATTCTTCATCTGCATCATTGCATGTAATCACTGTCATTTCAGTACATTAGCAGAACATTTTCTATTACTAGTCCTGAAATCTATAATACCTTAGACACATCAGTAGGAAAACACATCTGGGAAATTTTGCATGGAATGTATATGCTACTGCATTCTTTTGTCTGTCAACCAGTTCAGGAGTTCTGAATGCATCTGATGTTGCAGGGATGGAGGACATTAGTGGTTATTTTGCTTCAGCCACCTCTGTGATGACTGTCCATCCACTGTACTTCCTACATGTGTCATGGATACATCTTTTAGAGTTTTCAGCTCATTTTTCCCCATATCAGAGGTACCATTCAGTTAGCAGCCAGTGTTTACCATTCTTTGATGGGCTGTGGATGCATTCAGCCTGTTTTGATCCAGGGGCAGCGTATATATGCTGCCTAATACTTTTTCACCTGCACTGGTAAGGTCCTATTGTGTGGGATACACAGGGGTGCAAGGAAAATTTAATGAAGTGCATTTGGCACTCCCATGCTGTTGTCCTGCTTATGCCTATTGCCTGCAGTACCATGACAACATTGTTGGTTTACACTGTCAGCTGTTTCACTGCCTGTTGCTGTACATGTGTTGAAATTTATTTCTTTATTTATGTGTGCATTGTGTTGTTGTGCTCTAGGCTGTAGCACTCTTTGCATAGTATGTTTCCATAGTCTGGGTCATTTTTTCATACCTTTGCAACTGTGAACTTTTGCTCGCCTGCTATGTAATCCCATTTATTATTGCAATGCTTCTCTGACTTTCAGTAATGAGCAATACAAACAGAATGAATGCATTTACAATGAGTTCATTTCTTTTAAAAAGTTTGGCAATTGATATATAAACTATATTAACAAGTCTGACTTTTCATGTGCAGATATTCTTGAGGAATGCTGCTGTAAGAGTCACATACTGGATAAACATATGCTGGATAACATGGTTTAAACGTGTTTTAATGAAACTTGATTACTGCTCAAAAAGGGCCCTGGTGGTCCACTGCACCAATCTGCAAACTAACTCAGTTAATTAACAGTGAGCATTGTTAAAAGTTCAGTGCCAACACAACGCCTAGCAGACTGAATGTTATGGAGTTATTCTTACTATGCAAGAAAATTAAATCTTTGGAGACAGATAACGCCCAGTCTGAAGTGCTAAAGCAGGTGGTGGAAAAAAAGGAACTTCAAAAACAAAAGCCTACATTTCTCTTTCATAATCTTGTGGGATCTAAGTTTCAAAAATATAAAACTGTCAAAAGAGTAGGAATGCTGACAGAAAAAAAGATAAAACATAAATAAATATCTCTATGCCAGTTAAAACCACAGAAATAATTAATAGTATTCACAACAACAATGTGTAGGAAGCTTTCGCCTCTTATTTTAACAAAAAAATTCATTAACAAGCGAAGGATCCCATGAAAGTTTCACATGCATCATCTATTCTGGAAACTTTGTAGACTACAGTCTTAAGTTGTCTTTGTCCAAAGAGGACACCTAGATTCCTTTTCTGTCACTCCGCAGTCCAAGCCATCCCCTTGAATATGTATACAAACATTTCAAGTCTGCCTGCCTCCCTAAAATGGAAGACGATGGTTGTAGATGATTCAGAGAAGATAAAGAGCACTACAAAATACAAGCATATCTAGATCTTTATAGGTGACAAGGCTAGTTCATCTGTTTCTCCAGGTTTATTATCAGAAGACACATTTTTGTTAGAAACAATGAAACTGCTGAAAGATTATTATAGTTAGCGGGAAATGAAGAATTTATTTTTGTTAACAAGGATAGTGGACTGGTCGTTGGGCCCTTTTTAGCCACAACTGTCAGATGTAATAAGGAGAATAAAAAACAATTTCCTTATAGTATTTGCAATGCCTACAAACTTTTTTGTTTTACAAGAGTTTCTATACATAGAATCAGCACAGTTCTTTTTTTTTTTCAATAATCATTTTTATTGTTTTGCCAAACCATTATACATTTCACACACTATTTACATTATGTACAATATTGCTTCCAATGTTTTAGTTCCATTTTGAATTTCCCTATAATACATTAAGAATAAATATCATTTTAACCAAGTACAGGAAATTAAAATCACAAAAAATTAAACATAAAAGCATCTACAATAGACAATTATAAACCAACTCAAGCCAATAATTTGTATTATTTCTACATTTTCTATCTAATCCAAGAATGTGTTGGTACACATACAGAATGTCCTGACGGAAAGTGGATAGGAACCGCTACGCCAAAATAATATTCAAGATTTGTTCCCAAATTTTTATGCTGTTTATACTTTTCTTATTATTTCTAATTAACAATTTGTGCGCTAATATATGCTTAATCGCTAACAGCCTGAAATTTTGCCACGACACCTGTGCTGGGTTCAACCAATTTGTGGCTATATATAATTTCATTAGTAAACTAATATTCATAATTACAATCTTTTTTGTTTTGTCCAAATTCTCTGGTGGAATATGTAAAATCAGAAATTCCCAGGAGAGTGTTGAGTTTTGGTAACCCATTTTTTGTAGTTGTAACTTTAAAGAATTCCATAATTTATAAATGCACTTGCAACTCCAGAACATGTGTAACAGGTCTGCTGTCTGATCTACACACTGTGGACATTTAGGTGACTTTTTTGAATCAAATTTATGAAGTGTAAGATGGGTATAATATGCATTGTTAAATATCATCAATTGAAGAATAAGCACAGTTCTAACAGTTGGTGGTTTGGTAACAGATGAATAATTGGTACCGCTTTTAAACTTGACATCTTAAATGCACAAGATCAAACCCACATGCTTGAATCTTATAACCTCAAATTGGCAAAAAGAAATATATCAATGATGGGTTTTTTTGATGGAACCTGACCTATGTGAGATTTCAAACAGTGGAGACTGGGGAGTTTGCGCTTTCCCCATTGTAGAATGATTTCATAGTTGAAATATGTACGTAGCAGGGGGTGTGGGGGTGCAGGGGGTTTTGCCCACTGCAAAAACTTGTGTACTGATTCTTCTCTGTGCTTGTCAAGGTTACAAAAGTCGAGCATATGGGCTTCATCTTGTGCATTCTTACATTTAGGATGTCAAATTTGTAACCTAGAACTACAATAATGAGCAAAACTGAGTCACATAGTTGTTAGTATACTTCTTAGACTTGTTTAGCATATAACTCTTTGGGATAGTATTTGTCGACATCATAATGGAAGTGCTCCTTAATAGTGATGGAGCGGTCTGATCTCCTCTGTTAAGCTGTTACAACAAACAAGTATGCAGATAAGTTTAGGGTATTACTTATAGGCAGCATTACCCTTCCAGTTGAACAGATGCCACATCTGCGGTTATAAAAACAGGTTCAACTAGTTGCAAGGTACTGGGAGAGACAGAACTCATATTTTAGCTAGGATTGTGTTACAGGAGTGACTGAAATTATATGTTATATAACCTAGACTTCAAAGGCTGACCATTTGCTTTTGATGATGCCACTGTGAGAGTCTTTGCTGAGATTGTTTTTGTTTTTAACAGTAAGAGGTTGAAGCCAATGTTGTTGTAAACATCCCCTGAGATGCATAGTTTTATTTGTTTTGCACAGAAAAATTATGTATGTAGATTTATATAGTGTAATGCTTGGCAGCAGAGGTACTGAATGTATTCAAGTTTTTAAAGGTTAATGGAAGTCCATGTGGCAGTGTGACTTCATGCAGATGAATACAAAGAAATTCCATTAGTAGTGGGTTTTTTTTAATTTGTTGACTGCTGTCTTTCACTGTGGTGGAGCAGCTTGGAATAAATAGTGTCAGGTGTGTAAGGTAGTTAGTACATAAATAGAGATAATACATGCACAGATGTTTTACTAATGTGTGACTTATTTTAACATCCTGGAAGAATACAAGTAAGAAGTTCCTAAGGAATGTGTAGGCTCGCTAATGTCAAAATTCGCAAGTGTGACCCCCATAATGCCAAAGAAGAAAAAATATCAGAGATCATTCTTTGCCTTTGAAGTTGTGTTTTTTTTTTTTTTTTTTTTGCAAGGGGACAAGCTCTCTTCATCTCCTGATATGGGGGGGGGGGGCAATCCCTCCATGCACCTAACTTATATACACTAACTCTGACACTGCCAGCCCTTGGAGTAAAGAGAACATTTCAGGGAACAGCAGTCTTGCATTTAATATGTGTATGTCTGCATTTTCAGCCATTTAGTCTCACTATTAAGGGATATGCACTGATTAGTATCAGCATTTCAAACAATTACCACTCTGCAGATTGCTATGGTATAGAGTTAGATGAATAACCTAAAAAATCATCAGCATGGTATAATATAATTGTGGTTGCTGCCAGGTGGGGGTGATCTATAAATGTATGAGAGGGCAGACTGGCAGGGGATGGTGGTGTAAGGAAGAGAAGAAGGTCAGTCTTGTGTATAGCTCAGAATACTCAGTCAGCAAGCAGAAGCATAACCTAAGGAGAACAGCAACAGCTACTTGAATACAGGTAAGAAAATGTCACATGATAATATTTGCTATTAATTTAAATAAAGATATACAGTAACAGCCTTGCTCTGTGGTGGAGAAATGGAGCCCTTATTGTAACCTGCATGATAGGATCAGTTAATGGCCCTGACACTGGAGGGAACAGGCAGACAGGGATGGAGAGAAGAGGATTGGTCCGCTTGTCTCTCTTGGGTTGGCGGGGGCAGCTGGTATTCAGGAATGACATAGGGGAGTGTGATTTCTCCAGTGGAGACTAGGAAAATCCCTTCCCATGCTTCAAGGGAAATAGTGAGGCTGCTTGTTGGCAATCCCTTATGAAAGTGAGGGATGACCACCATGGATAACCCACTGCATGCTCCCCTTTGGCACGGTAAGTCCAACGGCCAAAGGATAAATATTCAATCAAAGAGAAAAACCCTTGAAACAACTCTTGTGGATTGCTAAATGACTGTCTATCCTAGTCAGCCATTACCATTGTGATGGAGAATGAACTGGATAATTGGCCAGAAGTGGGCTGATGGTTAATAGGCATTGCGGGCAAAGAATGATTAAAAAAACAATAATAAATATACGTAGTAACGCAACAATCTATGCCTGATCTATGAGACTTTTTCTCTGGGAAGGAACTGAGCCCTTTAGATTTTTCTTTTAGGGCTACTGCAGAACCAGAAGGGATATTAGAAGAACTATGTACAGTTAGTGGTCATTCAGTCAGCTCAGTTAGATAAGTAAATATAGCTAGGTACTGCCTCAAGATTAGAATGTACAGAAACACGTATTATGCAAATAAAGGAGCATAGTAACCTGCTTTGGGGATGGCTGAAAAGCATGCATCCAACAGTCTACCTACCCATTTAACAAACATTAAAATAAGATGAATGAATGATTGTCAGTAAGTAAATAGGTCACTCAGTCAGCAAATAACAGTGCACAGGATTAATAAGGTTATGAACTGTTAGCAAACTGTTTCCTGCAGTTTAGAGTTTGATTCCCTCAGCCTCCATTTGCATACTGTAAGACTCTGGGAAAATTACTCAACCAAACAATGCTCACAGGCTGAGATGAAAATGATCCATGTGCATCAGTGCTCTATCCTGATTAGTTATTTAATTAATATTAAACAAACAAATACATAAATAAAATCAGATGTAAGTAAGCAAACAAAGAAAAGCTGCTGTGCTTTAAAACTAGTTGTATAACTAGCAATACCTCCAACAAGATTAGAGAAACAAACAGAGTAGCATAGGTGTACACAAAACATACACAAGCAGACTTTTAACAGTGAATTGCTCTTGTTGTACCTAACAGTTCAGAACAGTAATCCCATTTCCACTTGATGCTTAGATCAGGAAATCTAGTGATAAGAACCAGATTTTGCAATGTCAGGAGATAGCTGACAATGAGTGCAGCCACCTTAAAGAAGAAATGGGTATTAGAATAGAACACCATAAACACACTGCTTTCATTAAATGGTCAGATTACAACTGAAGACAAAGTTCTACTAATTCAACTGACATATTATAAGGGCAAAGGCTAACACCCAAAAAACATCATCACAGATACTTTGGAATGGTTGAGATAAGCAAATTAAATGGAATCCATGCACAACCCAGAAGCAGTCCGATTAAAAAAGTCTCTGTATTACAACATCTGTACATGAGACTGTCTCTATACAGATGCACAAAACACTGTTATATTAAGGGCAGATTTAGAACTAGAAGCATGACTCCCACTCAATTTTGTGGTGGCTACCCACCTTCTAACTGCAAAAGAAATTGCAAATGCACTTAATTACAGGCCCAAATAAATATTAACACCTATGTGGCATCCTAATACACACTCTCAGTTAAGAAGCTGAAGGGGCAAAAAGACAGTAACAGTTTCACATAACACTTGTAAAACACAGTGGGCAGTATTTCAACCGGACACTAGTCAGTTGCATCTCATTCATTCTTGGAATGGGGTTACCATAATGTTCAAGGTGTTTACCTTACAGACACAAGGCACAGGGTTTGATTCTCACCCTTGGAAAGCATGGCTAGGTACAAAAAGGACCCTTGGGGTTGTTAGCTTACTAATTACTACCTATGGCATATAGAAAAACAACGACAGACATAAGTGTTGGGGTTTAGCTTAACAGTTAAGGTACTTGTATCACAGAAACAAGGTACAGAGTTTGATTTTCAGCTAGGGAATCATGGCTAAACTTAAAAAGATCCCCATGAGGTCATTAACCTAATAATCAGTTGTGAACCTTATGAACACTACTACATGAACAAATCCATTCCTAATGTAATCTCCAAGAAATAAAACATATTCTCTATTCAGTATCAAACTTGAAATAGAGAATGTTCATTTTTCATCCCCTTACATGTTGATCTTTTTGGTTAACTACAGTGTACAAATAGTACTGAGTGTGATACAGAACTGAGACAGCTTTATCTTGCTATTTTTTATCTGTCAGTTACTAAATGGACCACACTGAAAACGAGGATTTGCTTCCCAAGCCCTAAAGGTGTATGGCAGTACACGCATCGTGCTTTACAAGTAACACTTTACCAAATCATTTGCCAGGCAGAAGCATCAGCATGTAGTTCTGAAACTCAAGAGTTGTGCTCAAACAAAGACGTTAACTACTTGCAGCATGCCTGATACCTATTTGTGGAGAATATTCAGCTTAATACTTTTTTTTAAAGAACATGCTATCAATAAAATGAGGAATGTGAATTAGCAAATTATTCCTTTTAAAATATGAGATGCGCAAAACTTGTTTAGTGAAGTAAAATTAAAAAAAAAATCACAATGCAATTAATATAGCATTTTTTCACCTACTGGGAATTTCCACTGTCCTATAAGAGTAACGCCTGTTATACTAAACAGCTGTTGAGAGAATACAAAACACCTGCAGAATTTAATAGGTAACACTTTATAATGCACTAATTATGGTTAGACACATATCTTGTTTATCAATAAAGTTGTGCTGCTGTTGGACAAAATAACATATATGTCATCCAAAACATTAAGACGTTAGCAATATATCTGTTCTCAGAATGAAATGCCAAGTGTGTGCACTGAGATATGAAGAGGCTACATACTGAATGTAGTCCTTCAAAGCATGATAGCACTGTGAATGTGGAGAGAGAATATGAAATGCAGAGAGCCTGAGTTTCTTTAATGTCACAATGGGAATATATTTCTGAGACTACGATAGATGCTCCTTGCAAAGGCTGTGTTTGATGTGCCCATCATAGCTGAAATATGCATCTTCAGATCTCAGTGATACTGACAGTATAAAAATAAAAATAACTTCCTAGATCATTTCTTCTCTTTTTTCTCAGACATTCCTATCTTTCAAATCTCATCTTCAAATTTAATAAAATTTCCACTTACTGCAACAATATTTCAGAGTACATCTCTATTACATCAGCATACCCCATCTTAGCATTCTCAAGTTCTGTGCACTCACAAATATAACTGCAGTTAAAATCTTGCCCATGATTTGCAGGTGCATCACAAATGTCCCTACAATTCTCACATAGCATTTGCGTACCCCACTTGCTTTTAATTGCAGTACTAATGATTATATTTGCCATTCATCTATAATCCACAAGTACTAGCACCTTATTCATACTAGTTCAATTTCCATGAAGTACAGTTTGCTGTTAGAAATGTGTGTATATGTAACATATATATATATATATATATATATATGTCTACTTTCTTTGATCGAAATACCATTATTTCGAACAAAGAAAGTACAACCTTACTTTTGCGAAAGTGCACTTTTGTGAATTCTGGTTCAGCGAACCAGCAATTAAAATAAAAAATAATTTAAAGTACGTTTTGCAGGGGGGGGGGGGAGCCCCCATGTACCCACCACACCCCCGCTACATTAAATATACTAACTCCGAGATTGCACTACAGTTGGGAAACAGGTATATTCCCTTATCCCCACTGTAGTGCTCTGTTTTATTTAGATTGCCAGTTCGCTGAACTGGAATTTTCACGAAACTTTCTTTGTTCGAAATAATGGTATTTCGATCAAAGAAAGTAGACCCATATATATATATATATATATATATATATATAAACGTGACTCTTCCACAATACACACTGCAATACATTTCATATGTATATATATTCCAGCAAGCCTATCATTAGGGCTGAACAACCCTTCTTTTAATTAAAAGAAATGCACTGTTAGTAATGAGAGATTTTTTTCCAACCTGTGTCACAATGGCTACTCAGTACAAGGCTTCATATAGAAAGAATGCTGAATTTGGTTGGAAATTGGATGGAGGGCTGAACAACAGATGAACTATTTACAAAACAGCATTGGCAGTACTTATCACTCTCATTTTATCCTCTAAAGTGCTGCATCTACATAAGAAAAAGTCATGACATGGGGATTTTTGGGAGGTGAGAGGCACATCCAGAAAAGTCTGAAGATATGCTTTTTATTTTGGAGGAGGGGTGGGGCATATCCTAAGAAGTCTGTAAGATTGCTTTTTAAACATCACGTATTGATCATTTTGTTGATCATTTTTGAAAAACTCTGGCAATTTTGCTATCTACAACAACTTATTTCAGAGCAGCCATATGTGTTAAAAACCTAACACAAAACTTAGCAATCCTGAATACTGTCATTATGAAAATATACATACCTTGACCCACTGGATACTGTTCAACAAAATGGGGCAAACTGGGCATTTTGTGGTCATTGCTTCCTGTGGCAGTAGCTGCAGGACTGTAGCTACTGCCATTTCTAATGAATCCATTTTAACTTCTTGGTTCTTATCAAATATAAATATGAAACTGTGAAGCACCACAAATCCATGACTATCATCGTGACTTGGTCCACTTGGCAAGTTCTGGTATACAACATCTGTTTCTCACATCAAGAAAAGTTCAACCAAAATGGATCGAACTTCATGTAAAAACTGCTTGTATATCATTAGATGAATTCATCTGATGTTTTCAGTGACAGGACAGGCAAGCTGACACATATGTATGTGATGGTCCCTACTCAGAGCCAGTAATCAGAGAGACTCAATCTTTACCACTGACACCAGTGACAGATGGCCATTAGGAACAAAAATGGATACACAGTATTTTCAGATGTAGCACTCTGCATCAAGCACAATTTCCATTAAAGGCACAAAGGGAGCACACTCCAGACCTAGGAATTACTCTCTCTCTCCTGGCCCCAAACAAGACTCCACACAGACCAATTTGGAGCTCTGTGTCCCTTTTCCAAGTAGGTGACACACACACTTGGATATCTGAATTTCATACACACACAGACACACACACACACACACACACGCACACGCACACGCACACACACACACACACACACACACACACACACACACACACACACACACACACACACACACACACACACACACACACACACACGAGAAAGGCTGGTACAGATTTACCAGCTGTGACCCTCTGCCAAGACTATAAGGTAATTATGCTGCCACCAGTCAGCTACTCTAAGGCTCTTAAAAGGGTACCCAATTATGCTGAGTAAAATTAATACTAATACAAATGGTAGAGGTTGACCAATGCAGCAAGGCTTTCAGGAAAGGTCACAGTGTCACTAAAATAAACATAAGTACTCTTTAAGATGTTAAAAGTATTCTCTAAAAGACCAGCCACAATGAAAAGTAGAGAAATATTTAATAATAAAATAGAAAACATGAAAATAGTGAATATCTACTTATAACAAACACCAGAGTTTAAATCACAGGAGATATAAAAAATAACAGTTGGATAGAATCACACAGATGCAGAAAAACAATACTTAACTAATCTCACTATATTTTCCTGACGGACTAAAGAATTACTGTTCTGTAGTTAAGTTACTTACTACTGAAAGACAAGATGGTGAGTGTCGAGTTGCTTACTACAGCAAGGCAAGATAAGGTGTGAGGTTTTCTGTGACAGATCTTTCCTGTCAGGTTCGAAAAACAAAGTGCTGCTGTGAGAGTTCCATCATATCTCTCACTAATATCTAAAGAATCATTTCAGTGATGGTTAGAGAGTGATATCATATCTGGTCAATGGACTCTGCTACAATACACACCCAGAGCTTTGCTAAGATCTGTTGTAGCATTTGAAATCTATAAAAAAATTTCAAAAACGTCCTCCCTTCCAACAATTAGTTAACACCAAAGGACAACACAGTAAGATTCATAGTCTTGGTTTTCCCAGACATTTTTGTCTCTGGCCACAATCAGACCAGTAAGATAAAATATTTATGCCCTAAACCTACCCATTTAATTTTCAACCTATTTTTCAAAATTAGCTGGACTGAGATTAACCTCTTCCCTTCCAGAATTCTCTGTTAAAACATATACATTTAATCAGTTATAATAATACTGTCTGACATACCTGTATACTTTTCTGTCCAGCAGGACCCACTGTTGATGCATTTTTAACACAAACATCTGTACAAATCAGTGTGATAATCAAATTACATAAAATTATTTACAAAACTCCAGCTAGCTATGCTGCCATATGTTACACATGCACTGCTCTACTCTCCCTGGCACAGATGGCACTACCTCATATCATCACAATGTCTAATGAATTTCAAGAGTATACTGTATTATGCATTCTGCTGGTGTAACATTATCTTCAGACTTCTCTGCTGATTTGCATTGAAGGGCACAAAGTGCTAAGTCTGTTTGGACTTATGGCCACCCAACACTATGATGATTAAAATGCCATTGTAATTTTCAGTTATGGATTGCCGTCTGTGACTGTAATTGATTTTAAGTTTTGAGCCCTTCTCTCTGTTACTTATTATAGGACAACATATAATGAGATGGGGGGGTCAAAAATGCAAAAAACTTGCAAAAAAATGTTTTTAAGAAGGCACTAAAAATAATTAAAAAAAATACATGCAATTTGATTAAAGATCTACAGCTTTCAAGTCTTAAAAATTAGGAGTTCAGCCCCGTGACAAGTCAAGTGGAAGCAGAGAAACTCCCTCCTTTTTGGTTATGTGGTCCATCCCTGTTTTGTTTTCCATCTGACAAAGGATACCCATGTTAACCTTTGTTAATGACAGCAGTCAATAACCCACATGGAGCAGATGAGGATAATTTTAACACTACCTTGTCCCAGAGATGGATAGTCACTGAGGGAGTGTTTGGCTTGCTCAAAGCCTGTTTCCTTTGCCTGGTTGAGTCAGGGGGGGGAAGGGGCTTCACTATGAGCCTGTTTACAGCCTAATGTGATCATATGGTATGCAACTGCATCAGCCAGTGACCAGCAGTGGCACTGCAGTTGCTTCTGTTGTTTGTCCCTGCAGTGATGGCAGCAGGAAAGCAGCCCATCCCACAGGCTTGTGCACAGTACAAGGCTGTGCAGTTGAACTAACAGTGTGTAGTCATTGAAGGCTGGCATAATAGTTAAGGTATATGCCTGACAGACACAAGGTACAGGATTTGATTCTCACCTTTGGTTACTGGTTAGGCATGTAATAGTCTGCAGAATGATTTGTCAAGTATTTTCATATGAACCATCCAAAGGTTTCAAGGTTGGGGGAAGGTATAAGGCTTAATGTGTTTACCACACAGACACAAGGTACATAATTTGATTCTCACTTTTCAAAGGGAAATTGGCTGGCATAAAATGGCCCACAAGGGCAGCTGACTTAGTACTTACCTATATGCCTATGCACCTTTGAACTGTGGGCTATGACATTCACAACATGACAGTGTAAAGTTACAAGGAAAATACTTGGTACAGGCAGTGTTACTTGTGGGTTATGCTGAGTGGTACATGGTCGACTTATGTGCTTAAACATTACTAGCCATTATCAACTGTACAGTGTTCAGTAGTTACGGACGTAAATGCTACTTATACTAGCAGAGTTTATAGGTACTGAAGCCTGGAAGGTGTTTAGGGTTGTGGTCTGAATAATAAACTGATGTATTACTGAAGTTTCATTTACTTGTTAAAGGAAAAGCATTTTGTTTTCCATCATGGAATGTCACTGATGCAGCTGTTCTCATTTATTATTATTATTATTATTATTATTATTATTATTATTATTTTATTTTTTGGGTCTCTCTCATTTTTCAGGAACAGAAAGTAAATGGGGCATTTCTCATCTGGGGCAGATGTGATGTGATATCTACTATACTTGCTTGCAAACTGTTTTCCTGGTCAGTAAGTTCTGTGTTACAACTATCAAAATTTGAGTAACATTTGGAAGGTGTCATGCACAATGTTTCCCAAAGACTGTGTTGTCAATAGTGTCAGAGATTATAAGCAAGTGATAAAATGTGAGCTTGATGCTGAGTTGCTCTGATGACAGGGTCTAGTGGATGCAGGGGAAATTCTTGATAGTGACCTAAGAGTGTACAGAATTTTCACCTTGACTCATAGGTTCTATGGCATGTTGAGAAAGTTTGACACTAACTCCTTTTTTTTTTTTTGAGAATCCACATAAATGCCTGGAGCACTTTGTTGAAGAATATGTGGACACATTCTCAATCACTTAGAGCAGCATCCCCAATATTTTTCTGGTAAGTCCTTCTTACTGTGTGTATAGAGGATGACATGGATGTCATGTGTGCAACAATACTTTACATGAGGATCATTATGGCATTGTCCCCAGCCTTCACCATTCCCATGTACTGGGGAATATCCTCAGCTATACTCTGTAGCACTCTATCTTCTCTACCTAATTCTCAGTGGTAGCAGCCTGGGCCTGAACTATGTCATGGCATATCTAGTGCTAGGCAGCCAATGCCTTGCATGTCTCTGCAGTGAACTGTAAGAGATGTCTTTGCCTGGCATTCCTGTGTACAGGAGTAACAGTGCATAATGGTACTTCAGACAGGGTTGTTTCGTCACTCAGGGTTTCAGGCTGTGCACAAGAAACAGGAGTTGAGCTACATGATGTTTCTCTCCTTATTGCAATGGCACTTCCATATTATGCTAAGTGTGCGAGCCTACAGAGTTATCTACCTGCTGTGGGGTACCACAATTGTGTGCAACTGTCCTGAGGCTTTGTCAGGAGTATGATATGCTATCATCGACAGACATTCTGCTAGCTACATCTGCTTGCTGTGTTGCAACAGAGCATGTGATTTTTTTTTTCTACTGGTGACTCAGTTAGGAAATATATAACGATGTGGTTAATATGAACTGTGAGAGACATTCAACTTTGTACTAAAGTTAGAATGTCCACACTTCCCAGTTCAGTCTGCACAGGTGGTTCTGCAGCTGTTGTTTTGGAGTACCTTATGAGGAAACATTTCAGTTACATGTGCACAGTTACCACAGCAACTACACATGCTTTCAGAGCAGGTGCTCTTCATCAGGTTTTAAAGGTTGGAGGACAGTGGATGGCCTATCACCGGTGCTACTACAGGCAATTACATTATGCCTAACCTTCATCCTGGCATGGTTCACCATGTCATTAGCTCTTTTCCTAAATTGGGCCAAGATGCACTTTCTTCTTGCTACAGCATTTATGTAAGTCACAACCTGATTCCTGTCCTTTGCTTGCTATGCCTGCTTTGCCCCCTTTTCCAGAAAAAAATGTTTTCCATGTGTCCTAAGTGAATCCATGAGAATGTGATTTTCTGCAGTAGTAAAATCATGTCTTCTGTGACTTGTTCTCTGATGCTGCACATCTTGTCACTGGAAATAAAAGTTTTTAAGTAAATCTCCTCTTATTCTTCCTAAGTGTAATCAGTTCTGTGCCATGCATTCGACACAGCATTGCGTTTTATTGGATGTTTACCTTATCTACGTTCTAAGAATTGTTTAAACCTAACCTACATTTATAGAGTTACATATTTCACTTGCTAATACATGAGTTATGGAGGGCAAAAAATGGGAGAGAGTTACACAGCAGAAAGTGTACAGCTATGTACTCTAACCAAACATATCTAATAAAAGCCTATACAAATATAATTTGAAAGTATTACAGTTGCATTTCTGTAAGTCACTCTGCACAGACTATAATCAAGTCAGTCTCATTAATCCCTTCTTTTTTGGTCTTATTTTCATAGCAGCTGATAAACTGGCTACCAACCATGCTTGGTACCTAAGAAGAAAAGAAGGGTTGGTCCCATGATCCAAGATGTGTGGCTTACCATCAATAATAATATAAAAAAGGTCCGATACAATAAAATACAATTAAATTGAAATGTTATTTAGCCATACATTGCAACCTGTATGTTGTTAGGCCTTTAAAGTTACAGCATTACGGAGTGCTCAGGTAATAAAGGTGCAATGAGGGTTATGTCATTTTTTTTCCAGAAAATCAGTTATTATAAAGTTTTAATAATGTTGAAATACTAACAAACACAAAGTATCAGTTGTTAATATTTACTATTAATTACTTGCAATCACAGCTTTCATTACTGACAGTTTAATACTACTGAACAAAAAACACTGCTCTATTTTTCTCAGTGAAATAAAAGCATTTGCTATTAAACATTTATGAGTCATTATGTTGGATGCCTTTTCTCTCTTTTTTTTTCTATAGATCCACTAGAACCTGGCATGTCTTCACTGCAATCAACCGGGGTATGGAACAGATCACCACCCTCCTGTCTGTCTGGGTACTGCTTCACAAAGGTGGAAGCAATGGCCCCACCCCGTGACCACCCTCAGGCATGGTAGCCTACAAAGCTACCATCCACAGCTTCAGGGCCTGGTGAAGGCTGCTCTTGAGAGAGCATTAAAGAAGCAGTGGGGCCCACAGAAGCATCTCCTTCAGCAGGTTCAAGTCAATGTCTTAGTTGGCTCTGACCACTGAGTCACCATAGACCTTGACCTCCTCACCACTGAGGACCTATGCACACTACCATCTACACAGGACAATCTCTGAGGATCTCCAGACTGGAATGGGACTGTGCATAAGACTCTCATTATGATCCTGTTTGTTTCTGTCCACTATCTATATGTCTGGCTTCTCTTCAACTTTTCAGCCCAGCATAGTGTTCCTGTCTTGTCTATTTTAGGATCATATGAAAAGCCTTAACTTTTCCCTAACCTCTCTCCTATACACTCTGCCCTTCTTCTTTCCTTAACAACTTCCCTTGTAAACATATATATATTTGGAAAAATAACGGCCAACCCCCCCCCCCCCCCAAAAAAAAAAAAAATATATATATATATATATATATATATATATATATATATATATATATATGTGGTGGTGCTGCGGTAACGTTGTCGCCTCACAGTTAGATGTTGCCCGTTCGATTCTCAGAGCGTCTTCTGTGTGGTGACATGCGTGAATGGGCGTTCCTTCATTAAAGGTTGTGCGTTAGGCCCGGCAAGCCAGCACGTAAAAATCTACTGCCAATCATTAGCGGACCGGAGTTCCGCTGTGGCGACTCCTAACCGGGAAAAGCCGAAAGACACAAACAAACAATACACACACACACATACATATATATATATATATATATATATATATATATATATATATATATATTTATTTTGTTTTACATTTGTTGACTGGGATTGTCTGACTGAGCTAAAGAGCCCTTTTTCAGTGGAGGCCCGGGGAGAAAATCTCCAACATATTATACAATTTTCATTATAAATTAGCATTAAACAGCAATGTTACAGGATTATTACAAGGCATTAAGTAGAGGCCCAGGGAGAAAAGCTCCAACATATTATTCAATTTTCATTATAAATTAGCATTAAACAGCAATGTTACATGATTATTACAAGGCATTAAGTAGCAATATGATGTTATACAGCGTCAATAATCAGGAACATAGCATAACTTTTTCAAGATGCATAAAAAGAAGTATGTCATTAAGAGGAGTATAGTTTCTGGGGTAAGTGGATATATTACCTAGCCTTCCCATCTCTTCCAGCACACACCCCATATAATGTTTTCTTTTTCTGTTCCTTGGCTGGTTTCTCCCCCTTCCTCCAAATGCCCTATCTTCTGATTTTCTAAATTCATAAAATCCAGAACAGGATGCTTATATAAGGACACCTTCAGGGTGAATAAAATTCTTAAATAAGTTTTGATAAGCTGCTAGCCAGCATTGCAGAGTTATAACCAATGCAAGCTTTTGTGGAAAGTTGGCTGCCCAAATCACCACTTTCAGCCAACTGCCAAAAATATATGAAAGCATTTGTGAAGTGACATACATGTGCACAACAAACTGGACATTTTCACACATATGTACAGCCTTCTCAGATCAGTTTATACTGATGCACATGTGGAAGACTGTTCTGCACATTCCGTCATATGTCTGAGACACAATGGCACTTATTCACACATTTGCCTTGTACATTTGTGAATGTAGGACTATGAACACCACAAAACTGTACTACATCCCATTTAGACATCCTAAGAATATGTTGACATACGAGACATAAAGATACTTTTCATATTATATTCTTGTGTTGATGTGTCTCTCAAATTCTCTGCATTACCTTGGATTTGTTGATGGGCTTATCTTCAGAATTCAAGTCACATTGCATATAAAGTAACTATGCTACATCTTGCTATTTCTGCCATATTTTATGTAAAATTCTGTATGACTTTAGATGATTATCTGTGTTTGTACACTACCATTATGACTGATAAAGGTCCAGGGAACAGCCACCAACCCAGTTATCAAAAAATAAATTATTCATTTAGTCTACCATCAGTGCTGGGTAATGTGGCTGAGCTTCTTGATGGTTTCCTTGACTCTAAGTTTAGTCAGAACTTATGAACCTGTGAAACTCTGGTCTAAAAGAACTTGTCCTCCAGCACACGAGGCATCAGCTACTCCCACTCCACTTACTTACATATACTGCATATCAACACAGCTTACCAAGGAGTCACCAGAAAAGCAGGCCTATGTTCATAAGGCTCATTGTTTGCTTGTATAAAAGGAAATATTTTAGTCACAGGTAACTGCAATTAGGCATAGAGGCACAATAATCACCAGACTGGACAAGAAAACCGTGAGTTGTCTGGTGTTAAGAATCCTGAAGTCACAACAGCCCTAAGGTCCCCTTAAACTAACAAAGATGACTATGACCTAGCGGTGGCCCATGGGGAAGTGAATGACATAAGGCACTCTAGTCCATGCAGAGAAATATGATGGAACTTACTATCCATGTGTTAAGAGGCAGGAAAGACTTTATTTTTTAGTAGTATCATGCCTTCACCAAGAATGATGCCTAGATACCAAGACAAGATAATTGCTTTTAATAATTCACCAAGTAGTTTGTACCATTCTAAAAGGATCCAGTAAATGTTGGTCTAGGATGAGATGGTAGATAAGACTTTCTGTTTCCCAGGGATGGCTTACGCTCTCATACCAGTGTTTCTACATACTGGCTAAAAACTTTGCTGCTCCCATACTGCTTTTTTTTAGGCAAAGCCCCCACCCCACCCCACTGACCACTGCAACACATTAAAGTCAAACTCAGACTTAGGCACCATGGTGCAATTTCTCAATGTTAGGAGTCTAAATAAAAAGACAACAGAACTTGAGGCCCTCCTCCTGCAACTTGAGCACATTCCGATTTGTGCAGCTACTGAGACATGGTTTTAATGCAACGGCAACACTCGCTCTATACCAGGGTTTAACAGCTATTATGTCTTGAGGCCCTAGGGTAATTGCGGGGGGTGGGGGAGTATGTGTATTTGTCAGAAACACCATTAAGTAACATCATATTATCCACAGCCCTAATTTGGAGCTCCTGGAGATCAAAATCTCCCTTAATAAATCCAACAATTACTTCATTGTTAGCTAAAGCTCCACATCAATGTCCCCTGCTGACCACAGAAATTACCATAACACTACAGAGATGTTAAGCATCAAACCAAATACCCTTTTGCTATGGTACTTCAATTACCCAACCATTCCTTAGCACACTTACACCTCTAAAAATGGATATGCTCAGTATTTCCTTAATTTTGCTAATATCAATGCACTGACACAAACTGTAAAACTACCCACCAGAAGGTCTGATATCCTTTTCATTTACAATCTAGTACCCACCTCTTCTCATACCCAGTTAAATCTGACCACAAATCAGTCATCAGCTCAATTAGGCCTGGTGGCACTACCTTCCACCAGATTAGACCACATTTAGCAACTTCCCCAGAGCAAACCTACAAAAACTTTTCAATAATCCACTACAAGTGTAGACAAATGAAAGGACTGCCATAGTCACCTGTAACTTTTACCAGCACCTAAAGTTATGCATAGAAAAGACAGCAACCATCCACTCTAAATATAATAGTACATTTAAGGAATACACTCTAGTATTAGAAAAACTAACAAAAGAAGAAAAATAATGAAAAGTTGCTAGAAATCCCCATCCCCTACCCTAATATTACAGAGACATGCCGATAAGAAACTTAACAGCAATAAGAGAAAATGCAAAGGAAACTACAAATCTTTCTTTAGTTATGTCATGGAATTAATGGGTAATGGCCAACAATGCACTGAGCTCTTCTATAATAGTATCACAAATTTTGATTTCAACGATATATGCTATATATTAGTAGGCAAATTCAGTGCCCATATTACCCTACCTACCCTCATTGTTGTTTTTGTTGTTCCTGAAAACTGAATTCCCCTGGAGCAAGTCTTAGAATCCATTTCAAAGGCTAAATATAATACTTCCATGGGACCAGACAACAAACCAGGCTGCAGTCTTTTCCTTGCCAAGAATGCATTATCTGACCCTCTACGTAAACTATTCATTCTCAGCATATCCACAGGGAATGTGCTTGATGCCTGGAGAACAGCAACTCTGACACCCCTATACATGGGCAGTCTCTCTATAAACCAAGGTAGTTACAGACCCGTCAGCCTCACTAGCCTTTTATGCAAAGACATGGAATGTATCATAGCAGAACTCATTTATACAGACATAGGGAACCTAAATGATGTAGACTACAATCAGTTTGGTTTTGTGAAGGGCAGATCCTATCTCCTAAACTGGTAAGCTGCTCTGAAAAGGTTACAGAGGCTGTGGACATTGATCTCTTCATGCGCACTTCATATCTCAATCTGTTCAAGGCTTTTAACACTATTGAACATGCTGGTATCATAGCCTGTCTGCTCTATAGGAAATTGGTTATCCAAATGTTCCCATGTTGTGAAAGTTGCCAGTACCCTTTCTGAATGTAAAAGAGTAACTTTTGGGGGTACCACATGGATCAGTGTTGGACCCTCTCTTGTTTTGCATCTATTTTGCACATATCTAAGTCAATATCCCTGAAATTTAATTACCAGTCCGCTGATAAATGGAAGATGGCTACTATTATAAACTCATTCATTGATACTAAACAGGTCAATCAAGGGTTGGAATATATACATGATGCAACAAAATTTGTTTCAAGATAAATGCAAAAAAGTGCAGCATAATAGCATTTGACGAGAAAAACCTGCCCTCACCTCACATGTTTTAAATGGTACTCTTCTTCAGACAGACACTGTCATAAGAAACCTGGGCAATTATATGGACAAGTTTTTCCTCAATCAATCATCATGCTTCCACCATATTCAGGAACTCCCCTTTATAGCCCAGTTAATTTTCAAGGAATATATTCAAGATCTGAAGAAGTGATCCTACTAATGTACTCTTTCCTTATCAGAACCATCATCGAATACAGTGCCCCCCCTTTAGTATGTACACATCCAAACATACCACTGATCTGGAAGGGCTTCAAAGACTTCTATCCCAGATTTTTACGTCTTAAATTCTTCAGCTATCAGGACAGAGTATCATGGCTCTCCTTAAACTCAGAAGCCTACTGGTTGCGGCAAAGTGACCAGTGTCTCACACTCATAAAAGACCCAGTGCTTTTTGATGTCCTGTTGTTTCACCACACCATACACTCTATAAACATTCATACTAATGACCTATATCTGCACCACAAGTAAACAAGTCTCGCTGGAGGGACGGGTTCCTAACTCAACATATTAGCAGTTTATAGAATAAGTACTTCTTTATCTACTTAAAGGTTAGTCTTGATGATAGGATGGATACACCAGGTTATCGTATACGGCCCTGCCCAATTTGGGTGGTGACCACTATTAAGTGCCTGAAAAGGGTGTCAAGAACTTTTAAGTCGAGCTACCTAAATCGGAATATAACTAGGTATCTTATGTTCTCCATAACTGCTTGCCTATTACTGTTCCTATTTTCCTATAAAGCTTAAACACCAAACACAAAAGACCACTAAAACCACGCACAACACCAGCACTTGATTTAAAATAAAAACTATATATATATACATACATACGATTTACAGACTAAATTTGCCTGATAGCAATATAAATAAATTTTATTAACTCACAATCATCATTCTGGTGAAGGACTTTTTGTTTGAAAACATATAGCTGGCAAGGTTTGTTAGTGAGTTAATTAAGTATGTTTCATATTATTACTGGGTGCCTGCATTTAATCTCTGGACCACATACATAGTGTTTTTAAATAACTAAATAAAAATAAATAAATAATAAGAACAGTGCAAGCAACTAGCACCTTGCATGTAGAAACCAGTGACTGTGGCCTTTCTGTTTTGCTGTAGCAGTAGTGGCACTGTTACATCATAAATACTACTCTACTGTCAGAAATCAATACTAAAGCACTGCACATCAAAACACAACATGCATGCACAGCACAAAAACAATACTGCCTTCAGGTGATACGTGGAACAGATGTCCAGAACTGCATAGGCCATCTTTGCTGCAAAAGCTGACTGTTAAGGATCTTCAGTGTAATAAGATACAAGATCAAATTTGCTATGCATACTTATATCTTTATTAACTGTTTTACACCAAGTAGGTGAGAGACAAGATGACAAGTCACCATTTTATAATGATCAAAATAAGATTTCTTGAAAGCTGAGGTCTGCAAGGTTTCTTTAATGTTGTTGAGAAAACTCATAATGTACAGCATACAGATGCAGAAATATCGTTAGCTAATCTTGTATAAGGTTGAACTCTCCTTCCTTCATTTCTTAAGTAGCTGCAATAACAGTGTTTTTTCGCTACTGCTATGCAGTATATAATTTCTTCTATACATACAACTTTAAAAATACTTGTATAATATATATATATATATATATATATATATATATATATATATATATATATATATATATATATGGGTCTACCTCGACGCAACAAAATTACATTTCATCAAAACGTAAAAAAGCGAGCTGAATTTCACGAAAGTGCATTTTTACGGAAATGCACTTTCGCAAAATTTCAACTAAGCGAAAAGCAACACGGGCATGGAAGTTTGTTATGCTGAGACATAATGGCTTGTAAACCAAATGCAAATAGCATGCACTTAATGTCTAGAACAAAACAAAAATGTTTAGTTGATCTTAAGGGAACTGCGGTTGCAATCTTAACTCGGCATTATGCGTAGATGTCTGTTGAGAATGCACTTACTTTTGTGTTTTGTTTAATGCAAATTATACCTTTCCACTTTGTGAAATATTTCAAAGCTCTGAATTACAGACAGTTTACGGTAAAGTGTAATCCAGCGGATCTAGTTCCTCTATCACCATCTTTCACTTTCAGTTCCAACAAAAACTTGTCTAAATATTTGTTCTTAAAAGCTTTAAATATTAGCAGTAAATCATCCCTAGATCTCCTGCATTTGACTAAATATTAATCCAGCTATGAGCCTTTCTTGTAAACCTACAGTAAATCTCTCACTCTTGCTATATGTACAATAAACACCCTTTGCATATTTATAGTTTCATCCTCTCCATAAAAATTTCCCAAAACAGTCTGAAAATTTCTAATCTAATTATTACAACATCATTTAACACACATATAAGATATAATGACCTCTGAACTCAGGGCTCTAGCACCTCAAGAAGCAGTGGAAATAGCTGGAGTTGAGGAAGAATAGCAGAGCCTCAAAGCAGCATGAGTGAGGACTACAGATAAGTTATGCAACCGAGCCATTTATGGAAGTAAGGTATATAAAGAAAGCCAGTGATGGAATGCAGAAGTCCAGGAAGCCATCAAAAGAAAGAAGGAATGCAGGAAAAAGTGGGAGAGAGAAAAAAGACCAGTCTACGAAGGAATATTGGATGGCTAAGAAAGGACTGCAATAGCAAAGAACAAAGCATCAGAGACACTCTTACCAGCTTTTGGAAAGTGAGTCAGTAGATGACACAAAGCAACTGTATCAGGTTGCAAGACAAAAAAAGATAAAGATAGTCAAACATCCTTTATAAGGAAGGCCAACAACAACCTGCTCACCAGTTGACGGGACATCAAAGGCAGATGGACAAAGTATTTCCAGCATCGTCTGAATGAAGAAAACTCCACACAAGAAGTACTGCCCCAGACACAGCCTACAATGAGAAGAAGAGGTGGACCCCACCAAAGAAGTAGTAAGAACAGGACTAAGGAAAATAAAATCAGGGAAAGTAACAGGGTCAGATGAGTTCACAGAAAATATGATAAAGACACTGGGTGACATGGGAGGAGAAATTGATCCTGAGGGTACTCATAGCAATGTGGAGAGAAAGGCATATCCCAGATGACTGGAGAATAAGCATACTTGTACCGGTGTTCAAGAAAAAAAGGGACATCCACAACTGTGGGCAGTACAAATATTTCAAACTCCCATCACATTGCATTAAAGTTCTGGAGAGGGTGACTGAGAAATGAATACACATTTTAGTATAAAGTAAGATGGGGGATGAGAAGTCTGGATTCAGATCAAGATGTGGCACAACTGTCTCAATGTTTGAATTGAGATAGATATTAGAGATGAAGTGAGAGATGAAGAAAGAGTCTAACTGTGCATTCCTAGACTTGGAGACAGCATATGACAAGGTCCCAAGAAAGCTTATTTTGGGCAGTCCTGTGGTGATTCTAGATCCCAGAAACATTGGTAGAATTACTGGAAGCTATGTGCAATGACAGAATAACTGAATTATGAACAGTGTTTAG
>NC_056727.1:359293455-359323455 GCF_019279795.1 Protopterus annectens | reverse complement strand
ATGCAAATAAATAAATAAATACATAAATTGAATGGGAACTTTAGGAAAGTCACACAAAATTAAACTACATAGAAACATTTGGCCTTGTTATGTCGCTCAATATAGTCTTCTTTCTGGACACAGCTGGCAGAGAGAATATGTTTTTCAGACAGGCTAACATACAGCCTCCAAGGGAAGCAGAAAGGCATGTAATACTTAAACAGCAAATTCAGGAATTTCTAGGCACCCCAACAAGTTATCTCTAGTAGCATTGGGCTCTTCCCCTGCAGCTGGTAGAGTCAAACAGCTTAATCATACCAAAAATGATTGGCTTCTCTTGTGTCAACTGCTAAACAAGTGCAGTTGTGACTACTGGAAGAGGGAGTAGACCTATTAGAGAAAATGTCATTGCCAGGTAGCTTTCCCCTGCCTTACCTCACTGGGAAGAAGGAACAGTGACACTCTCTTAAATGAACCCTTCCTCAGACAGAAGGAGTAGCAGTGACAGTATGTCACTCCTACAAGAAAAAAAAATGTAAAGTCGTATAATAATCCATGGGTAATATGAAACAAATTAAACAGCTTCAGGAAGACTGATCACACTTTAGAATTTAGAAATAACGTAAGGCATTGCAAACATAATAAACAACTCAGCTCGCTACCTAAGTAATAAAAGAATTATTTTCATTAAGACAGGAGATTGTCAAAGGTCCAACCATCATTACTACTGAGATAACATAAAAAGATATAATCAAAGCTGTCATGTTGATATAGCTTGTAGCTGTGGGGTGTAATGAGACTGGAGAAAGGTCTATCACTGTTGACCTCACTCCCTGATAAAATGCAATAAGAAAAATACAATCACTAAAAACACCACCAGTTTATTGTAAGCGCTGTCGTACAACCTAATTTGCTGCTCTTCCTCAGACAAAAAAAATCCCTCCAAATTACTTTTAAATACCATATTAAATAAATTACATCTCAATATTCAATTAACTATTTAAACATATTTAAAGAAACCAACCTTTTATAAAGCCAGTATTCAATTAAGAAAATCCATAATGTGACTTGCTTGACATATGTAAAAACATACCAACAAGGACCTATATAATTAAACTACAATATATTAATTCAAATACATTAATTAAATTGAATATATATAGTGTTAAATGCTAAAAGTATTCATTTCATCTTTCCAGGGCTTTTAATTTTAATAAACATTTTATAGAGCAATATTCATTAAGCCCTGGAAAGATGTTAGCATTAGTGTGAAGTTGCCATAACAACTCTCTTTCTTCTAATTTAAGATGCCATGGCCCACCCCGAACATTCTTCTTCACCTGTTCAATAACAAATTTAAAAACATGTGTTGGATTATTATTGACGTGTTTTCCTGTCATTATTTAAATTTCTCTTACCAGTGTTGTATAAGTGTTCATAAATTCTATATTTCAACTTTCTCTCCATTTTCCCTATATAGAACCCTGAACAATATTGACATGAAGCAAGATATATTACACCTTTGGATTCACAATTGTGTTTACCTATAACCTTATATGAAGAATCCTTGATATTAAAAATGTTACCTATTTGTATGTGTTTGCAATAATGACAGTGCCAACATCTGAACATTCCATTAACTTTCTTGTTCAATTTTAAAGGCATTTCTAGAAGACATTTTAAATTAGGCCCTCTTCTATATGTTATTAATGGCTTATCATCTTGTTAATTGGTAATTGGGTAGTCATGTGTAATAAAAATCCAGTTATTATTCAAAATACTACGAATCATACTAGTTTCATATGAATATTCCATACAAAAACTAGTAACAAATGGAATCTGAACTACATCCACATCATGTACATGCATGTTGGTGCTCAGAGAAATTCTATCGTCACATTCTATAATATGACCCTTAAATAAAATAGGTTTAAAATAACCTGTGTTTCTTTTACATCTAATCTCATTTCAAAACTTTTCTATATACTGCTGTGGATAGGTTCTATTGAGAAACATCTGTTGTAATTTGTCACATTCATCTTCAAAATCGACATCAGGAGAAATAATTCTGGAAGCCCTCACTAATTGGCCTTTAATAACGGCCTTCATTTGATGCAAGGGATGATTACTTGAAAAGTGTAGAAAAGAATTAGAATAGGTAGGCTTTCTATATATCTTCACCGAATACCTATTATAATTCCTATCCTTAATAAGCAGTATATCTAAAAAATTAATACATTCAATATTAAATTCAAAAGTGAAGTCCAAAAACAATGTGAATGACTTAATTGCTTCCAAAAAGTGTCATGCTTCATTAAGTTCCCCTTTAAAAATAGAAAAACATATTGTCCTGGTATCTCGTATACCAGGTAACCTTCTCAATAAACAAATGATTTCTAAACAAAATACGTCTTTCCCAATAAGCTATTACTGCATTGGCAAAACTACCACCGCAAGGCGACCCCATAGCTATACCTGATTTCTGAAGGTAGATGTCCTTATTAAAAAGAAAATAGTTGTTATTATATAAATGTTACCTATTTGTATGTGTTTGCAATAAGGACAATGCCCACATCTGAACATTCCATTAACTTTGTTGTTCAACTTTAAAGGCATTTCTAGAAGATATTTTAAATTAGGCCCTCTTCTATATGTTATTAATGGCTTATTACCTAGTTTATTGGTAACAGGGTAGTCATGTGTAATAAAAATCCAGTTATTATTCAAAATACTACAAATCATACTAGTTTCATATGAATATTCCATACAAAACTAGTAACAAATGGAATCTGAACTACATCCACATCATGTACATGCATGTTGGTGCTCAAAGAAATTCTATTGTCACATTCTACAATATGACCCTTAAATAAAATAGGTTTAAAATAACCTGTGTTTCTTTTACATCTAACCTCATTTTGAAACTTTTCTATATACTGCTGTGGATAGGCTCTATTGAGAAACACCTGTTGTAATTTGTCACATTCAACTTCAAAATCAACATCAGAAGAAATCATTCTGGGAGCCCTCACTAATTGACCTTTAATAGACTACATAAAAATTTAATGAATCCACCATTCCGTCCTATCATCGACGGATGGAAGTCAATAACATATGCCTGTGCGAAATGGGTGGATCATAAGTTGAAACCATTGCTGGCTAGTGAACACCAAATCTGCAAGGACTCTTGGAGTTTCTTGGCAGCTATTAACACCTTAGAATTTTGTGAGCATGCTAACTTCCTTACCATTGACATTAAAGACCTTTACACGGTTATACCACAAACTATACGGTTAGAATGGATAAGGGAGTTTACAAGAATAAAAGGTCTGGATGATAAAACTATTACTGTGCTAGATACACTATTAGAATTAGTGCTAAATAACAACTATTTTCTTTTTAATAAGGACATTTACCTTCAGAAATCAGGTATGGCTATGGGGTCGCCTTGCGGTGGTAGTTTTGCCAATGCAGTAATGGCTTATTGGGAAAGACGTATTTTGTTTAGAAATCATTTGTTTATTGAGAAGGTTACCTGGTATATGAGATACCAGGACAATATGCTTTTTTATTTTTAAAGGGGAACTTAATGAAGCATGACATTTTTTGGAAGCAATTAAGTCATTCACATCGTTTTTGGACTTCAATTTTGAATTTAATATTGAATGTATTAATTTTTTAGATATACTGCTTATTAAGGATAGGAATTATAATAGGTATTCGGTGAAGATATATAGAAAGCCTACCTATTCTAATTCTTTTCTACACTTTTCAAGTAATCATCCCTTGCATCAAAAGAAGGCTGTTATTAAAGGCCAATTAGTGAGGGCTTCCAGAATGACTTCTTCTGATGTTGATTTTGAAGTTGAATGTGACAAATTACAACAGATGTTTCTCAATAGAGCCTATCCGCAGCAGTATATAGAAAAGTTTTGAAATGAGGTTAGATGTAAAAGAAACACAGGTTATTTTAAACCTATTTTATTTAAGGGTCATATTTTAGAATGTGAAGATAGAATTTCCCTGAGCCCCAACATGCATGAACATGACGTGGATGTAGTTTAGATTCCATTTGTTACTAGTTTTTGTATGGAATATTCATATGAAACTAGTATGATTCGTAGTATTTTGAATAATAACTGGATTTTTATTACATATGACTACCCAGTTACCAATAAACTAGGTAATAAGCCATTAATAACATATAGAAGAGGGCCTAATTTAAAATGTCTTCTAGAAATGCCTTTAAAGTTGGACAACAAAGTTAATGGAATGTTCAGATGTGGGCATTGTCATTATTGCAAACACATACAAATAGGTAACATTTTTAATATCAAGTATTCTTCATATAAGGTTATAGGTAAACACAATTGTGAATCCAAAGGTGTAATGTATCTTGCTTCATGTCAACATTGTTCAGGGTTCTATATAGGAAAAACATTGGTAAGAGAAATTTAAATAATGCCTTAGCAAAACATGTCAATGATAATCCAACACATGTTTTTAAATTTTATGTTATTGAACAGGTGAAGAAGAATGTTCAGGGTGGGCAATGGCATCTTAAAGTAGAAGAAAGAGAGTTGTTATGGCAACTTCACACTAATGCTAACATCTTTCCAGGGCTTAATGAATATTGCTCTATAAAATGTTTATTAAAATTAAAAGCCCTGGAAATATGAAACAAATACTTTTAGCATTTAACACTATATAAATTCAATTTAATGAATGTGTTTGAATTAATATATTGTAGGGCGGACGCGGTGGTGCACCGGTTAGCATTGTTGCCTCATAGCAAGAGGTTATCCGGTTCGATTCTTGGCTGGGGTGCCTTCTGTGCGGAGTCTGCATGTCCTCCCTGTGGTCGCGTGGATTTCCTCCGGGTGCTCCGTTTCCTCCCACATCCCAAAGACATGCTGTAGGTGGACTGGACACACTAAATTGGCCCTAGGAGTGAGTGCGTGCATGTGTGTGCCTTCTGTGGAAGGTTGAGTGCTGGGCTGGCAACTCGACACCGTAAAAACTCCACTGCCAGTCATGAGAGGACAGGTGATCCGCTGTGGTGACTCCTAACTGGGAAAAAGCTGAAAGAAGAAGAAGTTTGAATTAATATATTGTAGTTTAATTATATAGGTCCTTGTTGGTACGTTTTTACATATGTCAAGCAAGTCACATTATATATTTTCTTAATTGAATACTGGCTTAAGGTTTTATAAAAGGTTGGTTTCTTTAAATATTTTTAAATAGTTAATTGAATATTGAGATGTAATTGATGTAATATGGTATTTAAAAGTAATTTGGAGGGATTTTTTTGTCTGAGGAAGTGCAGCAAATTAGGTTGTACGAAAGTGCTTACAATAAACTGGTGGTGTTTTTATGATTTGTGGCATCCTTTTCTCACAATCATTAGTTGGTTTCTTTTCTTTAGTTTTGTGTGAAAACTACAATCACTGCAGGATGACTATAGTGGTGTAGTGAAGGAACACACCCAAAACCTGCCCATAACAGGTAAAGTCAAATCAGTCCAAATCCTTGACAAAACCAGCACAGGTGTCCCTATGATTTAGGATTCGGAGGATCACACACACACACACACACACACACACACACACACACACACACACACACACACACACACACACACACACACACTATTCAGCTGCATATCTTCTAAGTGTTTCTGCTGAGCACTGAGACAGACTAATTTTAGTGACAGGACAATTAGATATACAGATATTGCTGGCAGTAGGTCATAATACATATCCCAAGGTTGCTCTTTTTTCTCTGCAGTGCAAGTAGGTAAGGCTTTGTAATCTCTCATGCTTTC
Source organism: Protopterus annectens (assembly GCF_019279795.1). NCBI lineage: Eukaryota > Metazoa > Chordata > Ceratodontiformes > Protopteridae > Protopterus > Protopterus annectens. The sequence continues at coordinate 359,317,652 of NC_056727.1, read as the reverse complement.
TGTTCCTAGGAGACAGAATTAGACTTGGTGGGGCAGGAAACAGTCTCTGCCTAGTAATATGGTCTTAGAAATAAAGAAGTTATGTCTTACCATAATGTTCCATCTGTGTTGTTGATCTTCTTTCATTCCTCACTGATGGGTTCGGTTCAGAGTCCACGGAACCAAGTCGGCCTATTACCAAACTTGTGCCAGCCAAAAAACTCTTGAGCTAAGCTTCTACCCACAATGCTCTTCTTCCTGTTACCTCAAATCGAGTTTGCCCATGATAGACAAGGAAAGCAGAGGCCCATTCTGCGCAAATGCCCTAAGACACCACTTGGACCCCAAAGTATCCCCCAGGAGCCATTGGTGGGGAAAGGAGGGTGGGAAGTGATGAATGAAAGAAGATCAACAACATAGATGGAACATTATGGTAAGACATAACTTCTTTATCTGATGTTGTTAATCTTCTTTCCATTCATCACTGATGGGACAGAATCACAAGCTACCTCGAGACCCATGGGTGGCCCTTATGGAAGAACGTTCCTGAGGACCATTGAGCCGAAGGCAGCTCTCCCTCTGGAGACCACATCGAATTTGTAATGATTGATGAAAGTGTGGGGTTAGCCCAAGTGGCTGCTGCGCAAATGTCATCCACAGAAGTCCTGGAATGGAAAGCTACGGATGTCGCCATTGATCCAGTGGAATGGACTTTAACCTGTGGCACAGGTTCTTTTGTGAAAGAATAAGAGAAGTGTATGCAGTCCCTTAGCTATTTCGATAAAGTGACCTTGGAAACAGAATTTCCCATTCTAGGTCCAGAAAAGGAAATGAAAAGTTGGTCAGACTTGCGCATAATTTTGGTCCTGTCTAAATAGAATCTCAGATGCCTGTGTACATCCAAGGAGTGTAGGCAGTGCTCTCCTTTATTAGAAAAATTCGGGAAGACCACTGGTAGGTCAATGGACTGACTGATGGAAAAGTCAGAAACAACCTTGAGGAGGAAGAATGGGTTTATCCTGAGTGAAACTCTGTCCTTGTTGAAGACCAAATAGGGCCTTCTGATGCACAATGCCTGCAGTTCCAAAATCCATCTAGTTGACGTAATGGCTACCAAGAATAAGGATTTTCAGGACAAGAATGTTAGGTCACACTTCACTACAGGTTCAAAGGGGGGGGGTTGAGTTAAAGACTGCAGAACTAACGTGAGGTTCCATGGCTCTATAGGCTGTCTGACTGGGGGCCTGATGTGGAAAATTTCTTTGAGAAAAGTTTTAAATAAACATAGTGAAATGAGAGACGTGCCATCCAGCCCATTATGGTAATTTGAAATTGCTGCCAAATGTACTCATATGGTAGAGGCTGCGGCTCCATCTTCAAATAACTTAGACAGGTATTGCAAAACTGCTGTGACCGGAGCTGAATATGGATCTAGCATCTTATCCTTTGACCAGATAGAGAACCTTTTCCATTTGTCCTGATACAGTCTTCTGGTGGATAGTTTATGAGAAGCCAGGATAATGTCCTGAACAGATGAGGTGATATTAGCCTGCCTGGCAACTAAGTGAAGTGGAGAAACCAAGCTGTCAGCTTGAGACTGGACAGATTCCAGTGGCTCGACCCTTGGGGGTGAGCAATTAGGTCTGGAAGAAGGTCCAGAATCCACGGTGGGTATACCAGATGAGGCTGAAGGATGGGAAACCAAACTTGTCCAGGCCAGAAGGGAGCTATGAGGGATCACTTTGCATTTCAACCGATGAGCTTTCTTTTAAGAACTGTGGAATCAGAGGAATGGAGGGATAGGCATAAAGAAGTCTCGTGGGCCAATCGTGAATGAGAGCATCCCTCAGGGACTCCTCCTTTGGGGGGAATAGGGCAAAATAGCTACTGCACTTGTTGCTCGATGGAGAGGTGAGAAGGTCGCAGCATGGCTGGCCCCAATGTCTGAAGATTTTTGCTGCAACATCGGGATTGAGGGACCACTCGTGGGGCGGGAGAATACATCTGCTCAACTTGTCCACAATCATGTTGGAGCTCCCCGGGGCTGGGATATGCGTTGCTATCAGAAAGCAGTTGGAAGCTATCACCCACTGCCAAATCCTCATGGCCTCTCAACACAAGGGGTAAGACTTGGTTCCTCCTTGCTTGTTGATATACCAGATTACTGACATATTGTCTGACTGAATTACAATTGTCCCAGAAAGAAGAACCGGATGGAATGCCTGCAACACTAACAGCACCACGCTCAGTTCTAGAATGCTGATATGCAGGTTGGCCTCCAATGTGGACCATGTGCCTTGGACTGTCTTTCCCTGGAAATGGCCCCCACCCACCCAATCAGGGAAGCATCCATGGTCACAATGATCTTGGGCTGAGGGGAATGGAATGGGAGGCTCCAAAGTTCTGTGTCTGGTCTCATCCACCAAAGAAGGTCCTGCTTGCTGGAGTTGGCTATCTGGATCTGGAAACATAGAGGAGGATGATGATTCAGGAACCACTGAGAAAGAAGAAGCCATTGGAGAATTGGAGAATTCACATGTGCAGCTTCACAAGAGGCACTATTGTGATTGAAGCTGCAATGGATCCTAGGGTCTGAAGAACCTCTCTCGCTGAGACTTTGTCTTGACAGAGTATCACCCGGAGCTGAAGTCTCAGTCTGTGGAGTCTGTGAGCTGGGAGCAACACCAGATAGGATCGGGTGTTGAAGACTGCTCCGATTAATTCTATCTGCTGGGTAGAAGCAAGGTTGGACTTCTCCCAGTGCACAGTTATCCCCAAAATTTCCGTCAGAGAATGTGTGTATTGCTAACCACTGCTGTGCACTTTGTTAACACTCTGGGGGCTGTAGAGAGACTGAACAGCAGGGCACAAAACTGGTAATGATTAGCTCCTAGCCAGAAGTGAAGCAGACTCCTGGAGCGTTTGTCCATTTTGATGTGGTAATACGCATCCCCGAGATGTATCAAGCACATCCAATCGCCCTCCCTTACAATAGGGAGAATGGACTGAACCGTGACCATCTGGAATTTGGTTTGTGAGACAGATTTGTTCAAGCTGCTGAGATCAAGAAGGGGTCTCCAGTTCCCTGTCTTTTTTGGCACCAAAAAGAATCTTGAGTAAAATCCGGATCTGCACTGGTCTGGTGGGACTGGTTGGATGACTCTTTTTTGGTACAATTTCTTTATTTCTGAAGCTGCCTCTTCCCTTTGACTGGATGGAACATCGGGAAGTTTTGTTCGAAGTTTTGGATAAGAAATAAGAGGAATGGTGTAACCTCTGGTAATTATACTCTGCACCCAATGATTAGTGGTAATAGAGTGCCAGCCAGTTTGGTGCATAGAGAAATGACCCCAAACTGCTTCCAGAGGCAAGCAATCGGGCAGCTCTTCAGGAGCGCTGGTAAGACTGCCCAGAAAAGAGTCTCTGAAGCCTTGATTACATGGACCCCCTCTGCCTCTATATGGGCATCTTCCGGAGTTGTTACCCCCTCTGCCTCTGGGAGTATCATCACCACATACGGCACAGAAAGGGCCCTGAAATTTTTTGTGCCACATCTGACCACTTCTCTGGTTCCTGGAAAAGAAACGTTGAGGGATGGAAAAATGCAGGCCTACGGCAGACAGGGTCTTGCCATCCTGCTCGCACCTGGCTAGCGTGTCCTTCACTTTGGAACGAAAAAGGAAAGATGCTTCGATGGGAACATTCAAAAAGGAAGACTTGAAGGGATCCGCGAGGTCACAAATGCACATCCAAGCATGACGCCTCATAACTATGCCTGAACCTGCAGCTCTAGCCGCCCCTTCGGTTGCATGTGAAAGCAACCTCATGGATACGTTGGAGATCGATTCCAGGGTTGCAAGCTGTGAGGCAACTTTGTCTCGCACCTCGTCCGACACGTGTCCTGTGAGTGTTCCAGAGAGTTCAGGGATCAAGTCTCTTTGGAGCCTCATAAAATGTGGCAAATAGTTCAGGGACCATATGGCAAAGGTCGTTGATGCAAAGACTTCCTTCCCCAATCTGTCCACAGCCTGGGACTCCCTGTTGATTGGGTGGACAGCAGGACTTTCTTCAGCCAGATCCTTTTTCGTGGTCGCCGCCACCACCATAGCGTCGACTGGTAAACCTCTGAACCAATGTGAGTTTTCCTCGGGAGGGGAAAGACTTTTGTCAGGTCTACGAGGGATCACCTCAGTAGAGTCAGGATTCTTTCATGCATGTTGCACTACGAGCTGGACTAGCTCATCGGCAGGTGGGGTCACCCAAGAGGTAGATGGCCAGGCATGGAAAGGCTGCAGGAACACAAACTCCTCAGCAGAAGGGTTGGAGGGCTTCCAGTCACCTCTCTGCTTCAACATTTCAAGGATGTCTCCGAAGGAGACATCATCAGGGGGTGACCGTGGGGACCCTTCACCATCATCATAATCTATGTCTTCTGTTAGAGACTCCTCAGGCAAGTCAACATGCTTCCACTTGCATGATCTCTTCCACGGGGGCTCCTCAGTGGGGCCTTCCGAGGAGGACTTGGAAGAGTGGGGACCCTGAACAGAGGGTTCCTGTGGCTTCCCTGCCAGGTGTCCTGGGGAGGTGGCCCATGGCAGCTGTAACTCCGGGGGAGAAAACTGGGGTCCCGACATTAATGGAATGCTTCCAGAAGCAAAGTGCCCTCTCCATCACATGTAAAGCAGGCCCTCCGGAAGTGGGATGGGAGCCCAGAACCGAGGACAACCTGTGAACCAGGGTCACACCCCAATCCATCAAACCCACTCCCGAGGATGGAGCCTCAAGCAGGATCAGTGCAGACAAAGCTACCAGCACCAAGGACAGAACTGAACGGACACACAGAACCATGCCTCGAACTGAGGAGCCAGCCACCCAATCATGAGATTGAGGAAGGACCGGTTCAGCAGGAACCGAGGGCCAAAGGGACAGGCCCAGAGCCTCTGTGAGGTCCACTGCAGGTTCCAAGATGGGGGGGGTTCCAAGAAGGACATTGGGGCAGAAGGCTTAGGAACCAGGATGGTCAAAGGAGGAGAATAGGATGGAGTCCATGGATAGGTCAACCCAAGTCCTGCCGGAGGATGGGCCTTGGAAGACGTGGGTATCCCCCTGGCTGACAACAGCTGATCCACAAGATGCACCAATCAAGTTCTGAAAGGCTCCTGGTAGATCTAGTGGATACTCCAGATGGAGAGTCAGGTCGATCTAAGAATGGGCTATACACTTGACCTAGGAATGGGTCTATGGACGGAGAGTATCGGGTCCATGGTGTGTGATCTGCCGGCACCAGTGTCTTGAGTTTAGAGACAGAAAGTAGTGGGGTCAAATCCAGTCTCTGCCTGCTCAGAAAAAATTCCAAAGGAAAGAAGAAAAAAGCAGGCACTAGTCACCACGCTGAACAGCTTCAAAACTTTTACTTAAAACAGAATTAAAAACACAAGAATTAGCGCTTTTGGGACCAAGCCCTTCTTCAGATATCTGCACTCCCTGGAAGCACTCTTCACCTTGAAGGAAGTTGACATCTGTGTGCAGTTACCGAGACATGGTTGAAGGCCCCGGACAGCACCTTAGCCATGCAAGGCTACAATGCCTTCCACACGGTCAGACCTTAAAATGAGCATGAAGGAACCAAAGGTGGAGGTGTATCCATCTTCATTCAAACCAAATACACTTCGAGACTGGTCAAACAGCATGACTCTCTCAAACTACTCCAGGTCCAATTAACTATTAGGAAAGTACCATACCACATCATTGCTAGATACAGCTCCCCCACCAGAAACCAGGATAAGCATATCATCTACCTCGATTTACTGGAATCCCTCATCATACATCCAACATCCTAGTCACTGGAGATTTCAACTATCCTTCCATAGACTGGGGGACATACACTAACAAAAACACACTCACCCAGAGGTTCCTGGACTTTGTTAACACAAATGCTTTTAAACAGATAGTCTGCACCCGCACTAGGGGCTCTAATGTTCTGCAAATAGTACTAACTAACATGGGGGGGGTCACTGTACTTCCCCATGCATGATGTCCTCCCTGGTTAGGGTAAACCACAAATCAGTCTCACTTGAATTAACTACTGGAACTGACACCCTCACAGGAGCAAAAATTATAAAAAACTTTACCAAAGCTAACTACAGCCTACTAAGCAATGGTATAAAAAGCTTCATACCACCCGCAATCGCAGACATCAGTGATCACTATGCAGAAGTATATGCAAATGCCCTGTACAAATACTTAAGCAACTGCATAAATTCTGCTGTACCTGACCGGATCAAAACCAGGTCTTCCCATAAAAACAAGCCACCATAGTATACAACAAGAGGAAAAAAATGTTGTCCAAAAGCAAGAGGGATTTTCACTCTGCAGAGGAAGAGTTCCCTCCTAAACCTAAACAAGAAAATCAGAAATCTTGTAAAGTTTTTTAAAGCAAATTACAAAACTAAAATCACATCCCTAGCCAAGAATAATCATATGGCATTCTTTAAATATATCCAAAGTCTACAAGGGAATGCCAAGCTATGTGCTGAATTAGTTGTAGATGGGATCAGTCATACTACACCAGAAAATATCATTAACCTGCTAGCTGACAGTTTCAGTAGAAGCTTCACCCCCCCCCTTTCCCCACCTACCATATCCCAAAGCATACCTGACACAAGCCCTCTGCCTAGTATCTCTAAAGAAGAGGTCATTTCTGCATTTACCAAGGCCAAAAACACGGCCTCGATGGGACCAGATAATATCTCAGGTTGTTTACTAAACAATCTAAAGCAAGACCTAGCAGACCCACTTGGCGTTCTCTTTCATCATAATTTGAGAACTAGCTACATTCCTGCGGAATGAAGAAGAGCAACAGTAATTCCCTACACAAAGAGAGGCCTTCAACTGACCCTGGGAACTACAGACCCATAACTCTAACCAGCCTCATTTGCAAGGCCATGGAAAGAATTATTATGGACTTTATCAACAAGGACATAGGTGATATTAAAAGCTGGACCCAAGCGAAACTGGCTTTGTTAAGGGTACATAATGCTTAGTGAACATGGTAGACTTCTTTGAGAATGTCACCAAAGCCATGGACAAAGGTAAGACAGTGCACACAACATATCTCGACCTTGTCAAGGCTTTCAACACAATCCCCCATGCTGACATTGTTGAGAAACTCTCCCAGCTAGGGATTAACACTTACATTACAAGATGGGTAGCCAACTGGCTCACTGACAGAATACACGCTTGTCAAAATTGGTGGCTATACCTCCACCAGTAGACCCATCACCAGTGGAGTACCACAGGGGTCTGTGGTGGGCCCTTTACTGTTTGGCATCTATTTCTCACAAGTCCAGGCCAAAGTAGACAGCCTCTGGCTCAGCAAGTAAGCTGATGATTGCAAACTGGGAGCAATCTTTGCTTCCTCCAACAATGTCAACATATTACAAGAAGAACTAACACAAATGAATGATTGGTGCCAAACCCATGGTCTAAAACTTAATGCAAAAAATGCATTATTATTCCCTTTTGCAAAACAGAATTCCCTACAAATTACAATACTGACAGCACCCCCCCTGAGTTCTAACCCAGTGGTGAGATACTTGAGAACACAAGTTAACAGCAATCTGAACATCAACCACCAAGTTTCCACAGTGGTAAGGAAAGCCTTTATGTAGTGCACCTTATAAGCAACAGCATAGCATACAGGTCAATGGATGTTATAACTCCACTGCACTTGACCCTCATCAGACCACTAATAGATTATAATGTGCCATTTTGCATGCACCTCACCAGACACCTGCAGCAGCTGGAGAGACCTCAGAGGTTTCTCACTAAGAAAATACAGTGACTCCAAAGTATGATCTGCATGGACAAGCTGACGGACTGTCACATTACTCTGTAACTCATAGGCTACTGTGGGGAGACTTCTGCCTGGTCTATGGGGCAATCTCCAACCCTGCCCTAATGCAAATGCTGCACATCCGCAAGTCAAATGGCACAAGAGTCACGTGATCTAGGGATCTCAACTTAACCTGTGACATTAAAAGAACATGCTGGAGAGACAGATATGTCTTCCACAGACTGCCGCTTCTCTGGAATAGACTTCCTATTCATGTAAAATAGAGCTCCTCACTAACCCTATTCAAACACAACCTAGATAACTGGAAGGGAGACCGCAAATTTGCCCCTGGGGTGGCACCCATGTGCCACATGGACAAGTGTAGCCTGTGTTGATCACAAACCTGCTCTGTTCATAAATGTGTTCTGTGAACTACCCAAAAAGAACAAATGGATATACTTGGGATTAGCATGGTTAGGCTTGTAAAGACTCTAGGTCTACTAGACTAGCAACCTCCTATGAACCTAATAAATCAAAATACCACATAGATTAAAACTATTGCAGCCCATAACAAATCAGATTGTTTCACTCTGAAAAATTCATCCTTACAGAGAAAACCCATAAAATGTTAAGTGTTACATTTGAAAGCAAAAACTGGATGAATGACCAAAACACGGCACAATTAACATCTAAAATTTTATTTCTGAAACCCACTTTGGAAGTTTAAAAATTGTACTTCTATGTATGTTTCTAATGCTTTATGTTTTAATATATAAATATGTAGCTTTTCTCCCAGGGTCTCTGCTGAAAAGGGGTTTTACCCAGTCAATATTATCCTGTTCAACAAATGGAAATAAAATAATAAATAAAATAAAAATTTCAAGCAGAAAAAATAAACAAGTGTTGTTCTGCAATTAATGATGAAGAAGTAAAATACTCTTCTTTATTCACTGCAGTAACATAAGTAATTAAAGCTATTTACATTTCAGCAAATGTGAAAGAATCCTACAATAATCTTTAGGAGAGAAGTTGTTATAAGTTCCCAATATTCACAGTCCAGCAGTTGCCTTCTACAGGTAACTTAATTTCCATATTATTCCTCTAACGTTAAACACAAAACTCGGAATACTCATAAATATTAGAAGAATGAAGAATGTCATTCCCTTTACTTATTCTTTGTTTAATAGGTATATGGGATGATTTGAAGTGGATCCTTTCCAGTCACAGCCCAGGCCAGAGGCAAAAACATAAAGACTAATAAAAAAATAAAAACTACAAGAACAAAGAAAACAATAAATTGATGCTCTAAGCAATACAGTACAAACAAATACAGAAAGTGAAGCAAAGAAAAAGCAGAAAGCAGACATGCTTCTAATGAAAGAAACCATCTGTACAATGCACTACTCTTTTACTGCTGGTATCAATAGACTTCTATTTTTTCTCTAACAATCCTCACTTCTGGTTGAAAAGCATGCTGCTGTTCAGCTGCCTACAACCAAGGAGGTTATAAAAGCTAACAAGAAATTAAAATATTCACAAAGTTTAAACTGTTCTATTATATGAACCACTGTACTGTTATTAATAACCTTTGTGCAACAAGACTTTCTCACATGGAAAAGGATGCTTTTACCCAAGACGTTTAATGATTAATTTAGAGCTATTCTTGGAAGAAAATAATGAAAACAAAACATATAATAGGCTACATAAATTATGGCGAAGCATTCGATTTGATAATATTTTCCGTTTTTATTTTAGCAATCCAGCATTGCTGCTTAAATACTGTAACAAATCCTGCTTACTATTGTTTTTCTTTCACTTTTTGTCCATTCAGTACACTCAACTGATAATTGCAAAAAATGTACAGTCCTGATATACCCACCAATGCATTTATCTGTTTACTGACATTTGTTTACTGGGAAAGTCTGACGGGTTACAAGATCTCCATTTTCCTTGTGATTTTCTAGTAGCAGGCATTCTTGCCTCCAGTAGTACCTGCCACACATCCTAAGGAAACAGATGCCTAAAATGTATTAAGACCCTATCATCTAAGCAGTCAGTTGAAGTTGTTTGAGATCAGGATGTATCAAACATCCCTGATCTTGTGTGAGTAGATCCAGTCTGTGAGGAAACTTGTTGTAACAGCCCCTGGCCATTTCAAAAAGAACGGAGGACCACTGTTACCTGGGCCAGAAAGGAATCACCACAATGACCTTGGGGGATTTCCTCTGAATTTTCAAAAGTACCCTGGATATAAGTGGAGAAGCCTACAGGAATATTCCTGTACAAGGAAAGAAAAGGCATTGCTTTTCCAGGCCTTCTTACATGGAGTCCTGGAGTAGAATTTTGCCACCTGATTGTTCAGAGAGGGGACAAAAAGGTCAACTTGAGGAACTTCCCACATATGGCTCAAATCTTGGAAGATCCTTGGTCTGGTTTCCATCTGTGAGGGTCTGCCTTTGCCTTGCTCATCTTCTCTGCCACACAGTTTTGCTCTGATAGAATTATAGAATCATAGGAGGTTACTAGGCTAACGGCCCCGGAGCCCTGACAAGCCTATTCAAGTTCAACCTGTATTCCCAAGGGTGTCTGGTTCAAGCAGACACTAAAAACAGCACCTACTGCCCCTGTCCAAGAGGGACACAGATGGAATCTCCGGGGTGAATTTCCACTTACCCATCCAATTGTCTAAACTACGTTTAAATACGGCAAACAAGGGGCTTTGTTTAACATGAATAGGAAGCTTGTTCCAATGGTGGGGCAACTTCTGTAAGACACTTATAAACCCTAGCACTAGACCCTCCTGTACTGTATAGAAAGACAAGGCTCTCTATTTGACCTTACCAGCCATCCAGTAAAACAGTTCACTGTACCTGTACAGGCCTGTCCAAAGGGCAGTTTCAGGTGTACTCTCCAGTCCAACTGGTGAATCTGGGCATTTTGAGGCAATGCTACAACTGCCTCATGTACACAGACAACCCCCTCCTCTTACCACCAAACACTAATACATGCGAGATATGCAGTTATACAGCCAAACTAGAGGCTAAGCTCTCTCAACCCAAGACTGGATCAGACAGTCAAGAGGAGAAGGGAAATACTTGCATCACACCACCAGTCTTACATAGACCCATTAAACCAGCACCGGCAAAAAACACACATAAATACATGAAAACATACTCGGAGGCTCTAAATAAAAATCTGCAAAACCAACAGAGACCTCCAAAGCAAAAATGGAAGCAACCTCCACCCCCCAACACAAACCATGAAACACAAACTTCACAAAACCAGTGTGCCATGCAATCACAGCCCTTAAGGCAAAATTATATACCCAACATACTAATAATAGGTGACTCTATAGTCAGGCACACTGACGTCCCACTCACTAGGCTGAATAAGGAGAAGGTTACTGTTAGCTGCCTGTCGGGTGCCAGGATCCGCTACATAACACAAGCACTCAGGTCACTCCAGAACAAGTACAAATATGACTCGGTCATTGCCCATGTTGGTATGAATGACCTGAGCCATACCTCCATGGACTACATGAAGAGAGACATGGAAGAGCTCTCTGATCACGTAGCCCAGGCCAGTATGACAATGACCCTGACCCTAAGTAGCATCCTGCCCTCACCAAGAATGATACCACGGTATAAAGAAAAAAATTCTCAATTTCAACAACTGGCTAAGTTTCTGGTGTCATTCAAAGGGGATCCAGTGTCTGTCCAACTGGGATGACATGCTCAACAAGCCACGCTGCTTTGCTAGAGACGGCTTGCACCTGTCACCCTTAGGCTTTTGAATACTGGCCAAGGCTCTTGCCAACCCCATAGTGCCTTTTTAGGCAAGGCTCAAAAGACAAACCCACTACTATAAATAGCACAAGTAACAAAAAACTGAGGGCAATGCTACTCAATGCCAGAAGTCTAAACCTCAAAATGCATGCACTCGAGGCACTCCTCAGTATGGAGAAAATCGATATATGTGCAGTAACAGAAACCTGGTTTAAGGCTCCAGAGAGCACCCCAGCACTACCAGGATACAACTCATACCATACATTTCGGCCACAGAACCCAAATCGAAATACAAAAGGCGGGGGCGTATCCATATTCATCAAGGATACCCACACCTCCAGGTTAGTGGCACAGCACGATGCTTCAGAGATCATCCACATGCAACTAACAATGGGCAAAAATGCAATTCAAATTGTAGCTTGCTACAGATCACCCACCATGTCCCAGGACCCCCATTCCATGTTTCTGGAAACACTGGGAAACACAAAGGTCCTACCAAACACCCTAATATTGGGTGATTTCAATTACCCAAACATTAATTGGGAGAACTACTCAAGTACTAACTCCCTTGCCCAACTTTTCCAAGAATTTATAAACTCAAATGCCCTGGTTCAACTGGTCAACACTCCCACCAGAGGTAACAACATATTGGATATTCCACACCAGAGGTTAACCCCTCGCTGGTTACATCTGACCATAAACAAATCACTTTGGATATCCATATTCCGCCCCCACCCCCGGACAAGAAAACCACCATGAAAAACTTTTTAAAAGCAAACTTCACGTTACTTAAGATCAAGGTGGAAAGTTTCAAAGCCCCCATGCTGAAGGATAACACTGTCCAAGCTGCAAAATCCTTTACTAATGCATTCTATGGGCAGCTACAAGAATGCATGGATCGTGCAATGCCAAGCAAAACCAAGACTCACTCCTCCAAGAAAAGGAAACCAGGCTGGTGGACTCCTGCCATAAACAAGCTATACAATAGAAGGAAGAAACTAGTACACAAAAGAGTAAAATCCCAAGAAGGGAAAACATCCCTGATCAGAATCAGCAAGAAACTTCGATCCCTCATAAAGAAATTGAAAATTTGAAAGAAAAATTGCCAAGGACTCCAAAGATAACCACAAGGCATTCTTTAGCTATGCCAAGACTCTAAGTGGCAATGCTCAGATCTGCTCAGAGTTAGTGCAGAATGGCACAAAATACACTGAACCGACCAATATCGCCAACATCCTGGCAGGCAGGTTCAGCGCAAACTTCACCCCCCTCTCACCCCCAAAAGGACCCATAACCATACCAGAAGAATGTAGAGTCCCTGAAATCACAGACACTCAGGTTAAAACAGCCTTCTCCAAAGCTAAAAACACAGCATCAATGGGACCAGACGGTGTCCCAGGCTGTGTCCTACACAAGCTCAAAGACGAACTAACCCCTCACCTAAACACACCGTTAAAACTCAGCCTCTCCACAGGCTACATACCCATAGAGTGGCACACAGCAACGGTTATTCTGCTCCACAAAGGTGGAGTCACAACAGACCCCAGGAACTATCGCTCTATAAGCCTGACTAGCTTGGTCTGCAAGGCTATGGAGTGCATCATCATGGAACTCATTAACAGAGACATTGGGAACCTCCAAACACTGGACCTTACCCAGTTTGGCTTTGTTAAGGGTAGATCATGCCTCCTAAACCTGGTGGACTTCTTTGAGACAGTTACCAAGGCTATAGATGAGGGAAAGGTGGTCCACACAGCCTACCTAGAACCTCACTAAGGCCTTTGACACCATTCCCCATTCTGGTATTATAGACAAGCTCACCAGCCTGAACATAAACCCCTACGTCACAAGATGGGTTGCCAACTGGCTCACGGACAGAACCCACATGGTGAGAGTTGTGGGAGCTAGGTCCGACTCTAAACTGGTTACAAGTGGCGTTCCCCAGGGCTCAGTCCTAGGACGCCTCCTGTTCAGCATAAACTCAGAGGTACAGGCGAGCACAGGAGGACTATGGCTGATTAAGTTCACAGACGACTGCAAACTAGGGGCTATAACTGACTCTCCGGCTGACACAGACATCCTCCAAAAAGGTCTCACTGAGACGGACACCTGGCGTCAAAATCATGGCCTCAAGCTAAATGCCAAAAAGTGCATAGTCATCCCCTTTGGAAAAAACAAAGTACCCACAAACTACCACATAGGTGGTAGTCCCCTAAATACGGAAGATGTAATAAGGAATCTGGGGACCCAAGTAGACAGTAGTCTCACCTTTGATAATCACATTGCCAAAGTGGTTATAAAATCCTTCTACGTGGCCCACCTAATCACAAAAGGGTTCGCATCCAGATCAAAAGAGGTCATTGTGCCCCTCTACTCATCACTCATCAGACCCATCATAGAGTACAATGCCCCATTTGGGATGTACCTTACAAGACACCTGCAACAGCTGGAAAGACCACAGACGTACCTCACCAAAAGGATCACTGGCCTCAAACAGATGCCCTATGCAGCTCGATTGAAGAAACTCCAATTGTACTCGGTTGCATACCGCCTACTCAGAGGTGTTCTCTGCCTGACATACAAGGCCATGTCCAACCCAGAATTGATGGACATGCTCTACCTACAGACATCTGAAGTGATTAATCCCAAGGTTGGCACAGGACAGCAGTCATAAGTTTACCTTGTCCAAAGCTTTAGACCCATTAATGGACAACAAGGTACAAAAATGCATGGCCTGTCAGATCTCTGGGATCTACATTAGACAAAGTGATTATTTAGGAGCCCATTCTAGGATGCCAGACCAGGCCAGGATTTTACTCCACTCATCCAGGGGATTGCAGACAATGTCTGTCTTACATAGAGCTGAGGTACAAATATGCGGGAGCTTCCAGGCTGTATATATGGCATCTTTGATTAGTAACTCACAGATGAGATAACCCAAGGCTCCACATACTTCCTCTCAAGTTAGTTATTTAGGCATTCTTTACAGGAGAAAGGAATGGGGACCACAAACCAGATCATTATGAATTTCATAAATTGAAGGACTCCCCAAAAACAAAGTAATCAGGTAAGGAAATGTAGGTGTGCAAGGTTTCGCTACCCTCTTCTGAAAAAAAGATAACAGCCTCCAGATCCTCTGACTCCTCCTAGGGTACAGGAGAGAGGTGACAATAAGTCTACTCTCAATCTGTGATTTTTCTTGCTCGAACATAACCAAGAATGGGGATAAGCATACAGACCACTGATGTCAGGTGGCAAGAGACCAGGGCATTTCTGACAAGGGTGACATGGGAACAAGACAGGCCTGTATTAGATCCAGTACTGGCAATAGGGCATCTTCACTAAGGGTGTATTCTCACACCAAGAACAGCTTCCAGTAGATGTCAAGCCACTGCCTGATGTCAGTGGCCACAGATGTAAGCTCTGGGTCATCAAGTATCACTGAACCGGTGGAAGCATGGGAACAAGAGTCCTCACTCCTAACTGTGAGGGGTTGAGAATGTGCTTCAAATTTTAAGGGGATGGGAAGTGCTTACATTCTGGCACTCATCTATTAAAGTGGTTGTAAGGGACTCATCTATCAAGGAGTCCTTTTAATCCCCTGAAGAAAAAGATGGGTGCACACTAGAGTCTCATTATTTGATGGAGAGAACACAAAACCTGGGGAGAATGAAGCTGTATCAGATATGGGATTACTTGTAGAAGGGTGTGATAAGTGTTCATACTCTACTTCCTTCATGTATTAATGGTGCTCCAGCACAGGGCTGAGTATATGAAAAGGAATCTCCTGCCAGTCACTGTGTTGGGCACCCTCAACTAGTGCCAACCACTGACTCGCAAGGTAGGCCTCCAGCTTCTCCATTCTGAATCTTTAGACTGCCATGCTGAACAGTGTATCACAAACAGTTATTTTATAGTTGAACATTTTATATTCAATTTTTTGCAATAAAGACCTCTTTCCACCTAGCTACCTCTAGTATCTTATGTGTTCGAATTATTTCCCCATTCTTCAGGACTGCACCCTACTTCTCTGCATGGTAGATCTTTACACTCTACTCCTCTCCCAAGCAATATGGGTGATGCCATTACAGATTTGTCTCATGAATTGGTTGCCACACAAACCTTTGAAGGCTAGTTGTTTTAGGCACTGGACACGTGAAGTCTTCCATGTTGAACATCAAAAAAAAGACTGGTGAGCTCAGGGGCTATGAACACTCCCCTGGTATAGCATATGATGTCACAACATGCACCAGCAGAGAGCATTCCCAACCCTGACAATGGTAAGATAAAAAAACAGATGAACTGAAAGTAAAAAGGAAAGATATCCCAGATTCAGACATAGTGAGGAGGACTCCCACTGACAGATCGTTTGGTTTCCAACTATCAATACTGTAGGCATGGCTCTCAGCCTAAACAAATAAAAAATTTAGACAACAGAAGATAGAGGGGGACATTGCTACCTTACAGTACAGTAGATCGACAAAAAATATATTCTAAATGATTAATGATACGTAACCTTTGTATAAATGCAATGAGTTAAGTATCTGCATGTCTATAAAGCGCTTTGTCTTTACTTAGAGCATCAGCAAATCTGTATGGGGAATGACAAAGCTGTAGGAAAAAAAATCATACAGTTACAATTTAGTCACAAAGTTAAGAACTATGATTTTGAAAGAAATGGTGTTTCTTATCTATAGCAGTACTAATGTGAATTCCAGGTATATAAAAATGGTTTCCCCACCTCCATGTACATACACTCTCTTCTCTTCTTTTTCCTAAGAAAAAATATAGCCTACTTCTACTTCTATTACTTCTGCGAACATATAAGACTCAGCCAAAAGTAATTTAACCAAAACAACTTGCCAACAGAGAGCTGCTGAGGAGGAGAAGCTATAGATTTGACAGGCTGCGATATAAAATATAGAACTTACTGATTGTTTTTTTTTTTGCTTACTATTAACTGGATCCCTGCCAGTGTAGCCCCACTATGCTTGAGCACACTCTGCTCCTCTAGCATACCCCCATTCCCATCCACGCCCTATTCACTTACATTTATATGCTACTGTTAAAGCCACTCCCCCTTACCCCTCTCCCACTCCCTGCAATTCCTCCAATCATCATTATTTACTCATTAACCTTCTAATCCCACCCACTACCTCACTGTATTACCATTTACTACCTTCCTTTAATCGTATTACTCTACCTTCCCTCACACTTTATAAATCTAAGTACTACTCTACCTAACTCTATACTTTCTAAATCCCATCCTTTTGTATTCCACAAACCAGTTAACCTCTCCTCATCCTTTCAATCTTCTCGACAAAATGCTACAGCTACTTCAACCTATAACACTGTTTACTCTCCTCACAATCTCCACATCCTACCATTATTCCCTACCTGACCTGTACCACAGCTCTACCCTTCCATACACACACTGCCATACCCCAATACTCTACTCATTCCCTATTACACCCTCTCTCTTTTCTCATCACATTACCTATCTTCACAAAATTAAATTCTCTCCTCAGTACAATTTCCCCTCTAAATTTAAAACCACATTTTTTATCTCAACCTTCTTCTCTCTAGTCCCACAGCCTTTATATTTAACTTGCTTCTCTCAGGGGATATACACCCCAATCCAGACCCTACCACCAACTCCATTCATCTCTCAAGTGCTGTAACTTCTTCCTCTCCATGGATTAGCCCCAATTATACACTGCCACAACTACTAGAAACCTCAAAATCATAGCTCTCAATATCCGTAGTACTCTAAACAAAGTCACTGAGTTACATTCCTGCATATCATTTCACACCCCAGATATTCTCTCCATCTCTGCAACATGGCAAAAAACCCACATATCTGATAGTGAAATCTTACCCCCTGGCTACAATATCTTCCATCAAGATAGACCTATGAAAAAAGGCAGAGGGGTACCTATACTATACTCAGAACATCTCTCCCTCCATCTCCTACCTTAAACCCCTCCTGGTTTTCACCCAGTTGAAATACTCATAGTCAACTTTAATTTAAACAATCGGAAAAAAAATGCCATCACTGCCATATACATACCTCCTGGTAACAACATCCCTACCCTTGAACTCTTTATTGCTTGGATCTCTCAAACCATCTCTTATGAAACCATCATACTAAATGATGTTAACATTGATTAGAATATTCTGTCCTATAACACCCCCAATGCCAGCATTAACCTATATGACTTTTCCCAACTCATTACCTCCCCACTCATATTAATCAACAATCCAACACTAGCTCTACCCTCAACTGGATTCTTACATTCAACCTTGACCACTATCATAACCCCTCTATTCTCCCTGACAAACTTACTGATCACTTCCCTACTTCCATTCCATCCAGCGTCACTCCTCTCAAACATCAAAATCACACATATATAGAGACTGTCGTAACCTATCTAGCTTCAACCCTGACGTATTTAATCAAATTCTCTCTACCATCAACTGGTCTTTTCTTTTTGACCTCTCCCTCGAAGAAAGAGTTCTAAAATTTAACAGTAACTTCCTTAACACTGTTAACTCCCTGGCTCCCATTATGAAAATAATGGTTAAAACCAACCTTGCCCCCAGGATAAGTAACGCCACTCTCTCCCTCATGCAGAGGAGGGACAGTGCTTGGAAAACCTAGCATAAACTTAAAACTCTTTCCAATCTCCAGCTCTGTCGGGAACTTCGAAATTTAACTAAAAAACAAATCAACCTAGGCAAAAAAAATTTCATCTTAATCCACAGAAGAAAAAAACATTCTATCCGAAAATAATTCTGAAGCACTATCAACAAGCTCTTACAGCCAGGGAAACCATCTGCTAATCTCTCCCTTAACATCTCTCCTAAAGAAACTGCTACTCTTCTGGACACCTTTTTCATTGACTCCATACAGAACTTAATAAAATGTTATTTTATTTATCAAAATCAAACACAAATACCTATTCTGACACCTCTCCCCCACCATCCTATACGACTCCTTTATCCATTAAACCTATCCCCACTTCCTATATCAGATCACTCCTCAATAAGCTTAAACCCTGCTCCCCTTCTGCTGATAAGTTGCCACCATTCTACCTCAAGCTAGCAGCTTCCTCCATTGCCTATCCAGTCTCTATACTTATCAATAGGTCAGTTCAGGAAAATCTTGTCCCTGACATCTGGAAGAAATTCTATGTTATTCCCCTACACAAAGGGGGAAAACTCAACTGATCCCTCTAATTTCAGGCCTATTGCTATTCTATCTCCCCTTTCTAAAATTTTTGAAAGGTGCATATATAAACAGCTCATTACACTTCTCATTCAAGAAAACCTCCTCACCCCCACACAACATGCTTTCCATCCTCATCACAGCACAACTACTGTACTAATATATTTTACTCATTCTATCTCTACATCCCTTGACAATAACAAAATAGTCTAGTGCCTGTTCCTCAACCTCTCTAAAGCCTTTGACACTGTATCCCACAACCTCCTTCTCTCCAAATTAGCTTACCTGAATCTTTCCAACTTTACTCTCAGCTGGTTCTCTAGTTACTTATCTAATAGGCTACAATCTGTCAAATGGCTCTCTGTAACTTCCCCATTCCTCTCCGTTCAAACCGGCACCACCCAAGGCTCCATCCTGGGGCCCCTATTATTCAATATTGTTACTAATGATCTCTAAAAATCCTGCCCACACTTCACACTAATACAATATGCTGATGACTCCACTATCATCTCTACTTTTGACAATCTACCTCACCTACTCACCCCCACCCAAGAATCTCTACACTCGGTTGAAAAATGGCTCACAACCAACCAACTTCTACTTAACCCTAATAAAATTAAACTCATTCTCTTCCTCCTCAAATCTTTCTAATACATCAACCTTCTCTGTTTCCTCACTAAATAACACTACTATCAAAGTTCAGTCTCACACTAAATTACTTGGGGTTTACGTATACGATGAACTTAAATTTAACATCCACATCAATAACTGCATTAAAAAGACACACCAAAAACTCGAACTGCTTTACAGAAACAAAAAATTCCTAACTCAAGAATCAAAATCGTCCTTAACTCAAGCCTACCTAGTTCCTACCCTATTATATGGCACCCCAATCTTAACTAACCTCCAAAATAATCACTTTGCAATAAAGCAGCTAGATTTGCTCGTAATTTCCTATATCGTTCACACCACTGCCTTTCCTTAAAAAAGTCTCCACTGGCTAGAATTTCAACATCAACTCTTCCTGTCTCAGCTTCAGCTGACTCATTCTATCCTTCACCAACCCCTAGCCTATCTTTCTATTGGAACTCTCATCTCCCCTATGTTCCTAACTGTGAACTACGTAGCTCTGACCAACACCTCCTTCAAATTTCCAAGCCCAATAAATCCATTGGCAATATACTTGATAGCCACTCTGTCACCTCTGCTTGGAACAAACTTCCTCTCCATATCCGATCACTTAATAAAACAATCAGTTTCAAACTAGCATTAAAGGAATATCTGCTAAACCCTGGGCCTGCTCCTGTAATAATCCTACTTGAATGCTAACCCCTCTGCCTCTGTTCTCCTCTGTCTTTTGATTTTCCCTCATTGTATGCCCAAGCTATGTGTAATAAAGTCTACTTCTCAGATTATTCCTATATCACTAACAGACCTCCTTTCATTACACTGCATCTACTATTCTAGTTCACTCCTTAAGTACAAATGTCTTTTGTTCCATTTTTTCTAAGTTTGTTACCTTAATATTGTCATGACTTATAACCAGATTTTGTGTGAGAGAACTTCTCTTCAATGCATTTTTATAACAATTTGTATTATGCTTTTTGTTTTAACTATGTATAAAACAAAACTACATTCCTCCTCTGTTAATATGCCTAATACTTACTGTACTTCAACATTTTTACTGGAGCTTTTCTCCTCATGTCTCTGCTGAAAAAGGGCATCTGTCCACCCAGACTAACCTGGTTAATAAATGTCAAATAAATTAATAAACACGGAAGCTCTCTAGAAACAGAACAACTAAATAATCAGCTGCAGGAAAAAAACAAAAAAAAACAAAAAGAAAACAAAGCCCAAAAGCTAGTGAAACGAAAGGACACATATGCACAATTGCTGCAACAACCTCTCAGCAAGCTTCACTGTTACAGAAACTTATCACATAACTACATCTGACATTGAAAAGATCCCAGTAGTAAGGATAACAGTTACAACGTGCTCAAAAGCGTGGAGTTGGAACTGGAGTCCCATGAAACAGCCACCAAGAGTGGAATGTTTCTTCTCTTCAAGCATCAAATGCCTCCTAGAATCACTGTACAAAAAGATTATATATTGGTCAGCCAATTGCTAAAATAATGTTGGTGCACACTGGAAAAAACTCTCTGTCCTTGACAAAAGTGATAGGCTGCCCTCCCCCCCCTGCAAAAGTACGCAGTCTTTTCCTTCTCTTACCCTCTGAGAACAAGACCAACAGAAAATCATTTAGGGCAATAATTCAAGCTTCCTTGTAATGCAGGCCATATTGATCTGTGTTTGTTGGTGAGAGACAGGAGGTTATTTTATTTGTTTAAAGTACATAACTGTGAAATCTTTCTACATTACCAGGCAGACACAAAAAGCAAAAACTTTCATGACAGAAGTAATAAACAACCATTTCAAAAGTAGTGATAACAGCTCTTCCAGTATAAAGGTGAGGTGATGTGAGGAAGTAGATTTTGACCAGTTGTTTTACATTAGGAAGGTCTGTGGGCTGCACTGTGGTGGCAGGACAGGTAGCTTACATCCTTCTAAGTTGGGAACTGCTGATTGAGGGCCAAGTGTCTGTTATTCTAAAAGTGTATTAGTTCTGGTTTAAGCACCTGGGCTTCAGGCCAGTTATTTTACATTAAGAAGGTTCATGGTCTGCACTCTTGTGGGAGAAAAGGCTGGACTCTGCACTTCTGAGCTGGGAATTTCTGGTTAATGGCTTATAGTGCCTGCATATTTGAACTATTTCTTACTGTAATTGGTACACCTTGTTTGCTGTAGCATAGACTAGACCCAGGCCTGCTGAATCTAGTTTTGTTTGTATGCTTGTTATTTCCCTGAAAAGCTAATTCCACCTAAAACGCGACTTTTCAGCGCTTCTGTGGATCCCTAGTGATATCTGCATTGCTTACTGTACTTATTTCCTTGTTTCAATTGAAAGAAAGTTACTGTTTGTCATTTTTGCATTTAAGTTACCTGGCACTTGCTCACTAAAGCAATTATATAAGTCAGCACTAAAAAATTAAAAGCACTACACCCTCACAAACTCCCCCTGGAGTACCTTGCTCCCCATTGGCCATTTTTCTCAATTATAAAGAAATTCCCAATACTATTCTAGCATGTCCAAAGGTCAGTTGTCAATCTCCTCTCCAGTCCAGCTGGTGAATCTGGGAATCTTGAGGCAATGTTACAACTGCCTCATGTACACAGACAACCCTCTCCTCCTCCCAACAAATTCCAACACATGTGAGAGATGCAACCATATAGCCAAACTGGAGGCTAAGCTCTCTCAACTCAGTACTGGCGTAACCAGTCAGGAGGAGTGGGAAACCACACTCACTAAAATTCCAGTCTCACATAGACCTACCACGACAGCAAACCAAACACATAAACACACAAAAACATACTTGGAGGCTCTAAATAAAAATCTGCCTAAGCAGCAGAGACCTCCAAAGCAGACACCCAAGCAACCGCTACCCCAAAACAAAACACGTGCAACACATAGCTCACAAAGCCAGTGTGCCGAACAGTCACAGCCCTTAAGGCTAAACAACACACCTGATACACTTGTAATAGGTGACTCTATCATCAGGCACACTGACGTCCCACTCACCAGGCTGAACAAGGAGAAGGTCACGGTGAGCTGCCTGTCAGGCGCTAGGATCTGCCACATAACACAAGCACTCAGGTCACTCCAAGGCAAGTACAAATATGACTCAGTCATTGTCCATGCTGGTGTGAATGACCTGAGACGTACCTCCCTGGACTACATGAAAAGAGACATAGAGGAGCTCTCTGAGCATGTAGCCCAGGCCGGTATGATCCTGACCTTGAGTAGCATCTTACCCTCACCAAGAATGATGCCACAGTATGAAGACAAGATTATCAATTTCAACAATTGGCTTAAGTATTGGTGTCATTCAAAGGGGATCCAATGCCTGTCAGCCTGGGATGACATGCTCGACAAGCCACGATGATTCGCTAGGGACGGCTTGCACCTGTCACCCCTGGGCTTTCGGATATTGGCAAAGGCTCTTGCAACCCCCATAGTGCCTTTTTTAGGCAAGGCTCAAAAGACAAACCCACCTCCATAGGTATCACAAGGGATAAGAAACTAAGAGTAATGCTACTCAATGCCAGAAGTCTAAACCTCAAGATGCACGCACTCGAAACTCTCCTTAGCATGGAGAACATCGATATCTGTGCAGTAAGAGAAACCTGGTTCAAGGCTCTTGAGAGCACCCCAGCACTACCAGGTTATACCTCATACCATGCTTTTCTGCCCCAAAACTTGGACCGAACCACAAAAGGAGGGGGAGTATCAATATTCGTCAAAGATACCCACACCTCCAGGTTGGTGGCACAGCATGAAGCATCAGAGACTATCCATGTGCAACTAACAGTGGGTAAAACTGCCTTCCAGTTTATAGCCTGCTACAGACCACCCTCCCAAACCCAGGAACCCCACTCGGCCTTCCTGAGAACACTGGAAAATATGAAGGTCTCTCCAAACAACATTATATTGGGTGACTTCAACTACCCAACCATAGACTGGGAGCATTACTCTAGCTCCAACACCCTAGCCCAAAGGTTCCTAGAATTTATAAACTCAAATGCTATGGAACAACTTGTTACCACTCCCACAAGAGGGGAAAACATACTGGACCTGATCATCACCAACATGGGGACTCTATGCTCCAGACCAGAAGTGTATCCCTCACTGGTAAGATCAGACCATAAACTAATCTCACTGGATATTCACATCCCGACCCCACCCCATGCCCAGAAAACCACAGTGAAAAACTTCTCTAAAGCAAATTTCACACTCCTCAAAACCAAGGTGGAATCCTTCAAAGCCCCCGGGCCTGTGGAAAATATGGCCCAGACCACAGAATCCTTTATAAACGCATTCTATGAACACCTTCAGGAATGCATGGATCATACGATCCCAAATAAATCCAAGACCCAATCCTCCAAAGGCAGACGTCCTGTCTGGTGGACCCCAGCCATAAACAAACTATACAATAGAAGGAGGAAGCTACTACATGATAGAGCAAAATCCCAAAAAGGGAAGGCATCTCTGATCAGTATTAGCAAAAAACTACGGGTACTCATAAAATCGTCTAAGGCCAGCTTCGAGAGAAAAATTGCACAGGACACTAAGGATAATCACAAGGCTTTCTTTAGTTATGTTAGGAACCTGGGTGGGAATTCCCAGATATGCTCAGAATTAGTCCAAAATGACAATAAATACACCAAACCCACAGACATTGCCAACATCCTAGCTGACAGGTTCAGCGCAAACTCCCCCCCCTCCCCACCAAAAGGGCTAATATCTATCCCAGCA